>NC_134407.1:130764925-130827425 GCF_038048845.1 Mixophyes fleayi | reverse complement strand
AACCCCAGCGTTTCGCTGTCTTGACAGTGGACAACGGAGGAAGGTGGAATAAAGGTGCTGAATGCAGGGAGCTAGAAGATAAGCGTCATATGTTTGTTTTTGTTTCTTTTTTGTCTAGCTTAATGTCTCCACTCTTAGTAATCCTAGAGTATCCAATATGATCTATTCCATCTGTATTGGATTAACACTGTTCATTTCAATTGATTAATTGCAGCCCTAGTAAGGAAGGGAGTAACAGAAGGGAGGGTGGGCTGCACAGCTTGAGCAGTAAAAGAAGGAATAAGTGCAGCTTGGAGGGATTTGTGAATGAAGGAGACGGGGTAGAAGAATCAGTGGTGAAAGAGAGGATGGTGGCAGCATAGAGGGATTGTTAAAAGAATGGAGATGAGTAACATGGAGTGAGCAGTAAAAGAAGGGAGGAGAGGAGCATAGAGGGATTGGTGAATGAAGGAAACGGTAGAACAGAATGAGTGGTGAAAGAAGATGGGGGTGGCAGAACAGAGTGATTGGTGAAAGGAGGTGGGTGGGCAAAACAGAATGAGTGGTGAAAGCAGGTGTGTGGGCAGAACAGAGTGATTGGTGAAAGGAGGTGGGTAGGAAGAACAGTGAGTGGTAAAAGGGAGGTGGGTGGGCAAAACAGTGGGTGGTGAAAAGAGGTGGGTGGGCAGAACAGAGTGACTCGTGAAAGCTGGGTGGGCAAAACAGAATGAGTGGTGAAAGAAAGTGGGTGGGCAGAACAGAGTGATTAGTGAATGGAGGTGGATGGGAAGAACAGTGAGTGGTAAAAGGGAGGTGGGTGGGCAGAACAGTGGGTTGTGAAAAGAGGTGGGTGGGCAGAACAGAGTGACTCGTGAAAGCTGGGTGGGCAAAACAAAATGAGTAGTGAAAGAAAGTGGGTGGGCAGAACAGAGTGATTAGTGAATGGAGGTGGGTGGGCAGAGCAGAGTGACTGGTGAAAGGAGGGAGCTGGACAGAACAGTGAGTGGTGAAAGGAAGTGGGTGGACAGAACAGAGTAGTGGGTGAAAGCAGGTGTGTGGTCAGAATGGAGTGAGTGATGAAAGGAGGGACCTACGCAGAATGTTGGTAAAAGGAGGTGGGTGGGCAGAACAGAGTAGTTGGTGAAAGGAGGTGGGTGGGCAGAACAGAGTAGTTAGTGAAAGGAGGTGGGTGAGAAGAACAGAGTGAGTGGTGAAAGGATGTGGATGAGCAGAACGGTGAGTGGTGAAAGAAGGTGAGTGGGCAGAACAGAGTGATTGGTGAAAGGAGATGGGTGGGCAGAACAGAGTAGTTAGTGAAAGGAGGTGGGTAAGCAAAACAGTGAGTAGTGGGTCTTAATGTATTGTGATTTGGAGGTGTGGGCTGGTCATTTATTTGGGCAGTGAGGGTGGCGGCTGGAGTGATGGAACTATTAATTTAATATTGGGGTGGTTTGGGTGCTCTAATTTAAATTTGGAACCGAGTTGGGGCGATGAAGCCTATTCATAGAAACATAGAATTTGACGGCAGAAAAGAACCACTTGTCCCATCTAGTCACAATAATTAGTGAATTAAGGAAATGGATCAGCACAGAGGAATTGGTGCAAAAATGGGAGCATTTTACCTTGTGAGTCATTTTGTTATTTTGCATAGGTGTGTGTATGTATGAAATGTCAGGAATGGTTAGAGGGAGTAGGCCTATTTATTAGACATAAACGCAATTAATTTAATTAGGTTGATGATTAGGGGGGACATGAGTGTGCTCAGTGTTAGTGTCTGGAGGATTATCTGTATATTGGTGGATATGTGTCTTAATGTTCAATATAAGGAGGAAAATAGACTGGTATGTGGAAAGGTGTCGGGGAAAGTCATGGGAAAGGAATTTTGGCAAGGATGGATTTGAAGGATGGAGGGGCCCCACAACAGTATATTTCCTAGTGCCCCATGGGGTCTTAATCTGGCTCTGGGGCAAAAGAGTCCATTAAATGATTTGGTACAATGCAATTTGCTTATAAAGGTTAAAGATTGCAAAATTCTATTGTCTGAATATCTGAAAATAAAAGAAGAAGGCCCCTTTGCAGTGGTTCTGTGTCCGACATGGGTGGTGGGCACAAGCTGTAGCAATGTTCTCTCCGGGAAAGGTAATGGTTTTAGCTTCAGCTTATGTAGTTTACTCTTTTTTTAAATGGAACAGAACAGTGCTCTGTCATAATAACAGGATGTTTAAAGTCCGCTAATTAGATTAAAGCTGAAAACTCAGCATGCCTTGGTTAATGAGTCATAATAAATAATGCAGACAAGTGATGTTTCCCGTCAAGTCGCTTGGTGCTCTATGTTACAAGTAACCCTTGTACAGTGACATATTTACTACAGGCCAGTCTGAGAGTTGTCAATTATATTTACCTTTACTGAGGATTCTGGGAAACTCTTTTGGAGGCAGTGATGGAGCAAAAGATGTCATTTGTGAAGGCAAGATATAGATTTGTACAAAGGACATAAGGGCAGTGTGATGAAGGCTATACGACCATTCCCTCTAGTATATTATAAGATATGACGTCAGGAGCAGTTTCAGGCTATTTTTGAGCGACCTGAATATTGATGATAATTGTTCCTCGGCAAATCTCTTGTCTATTGTAACTAGTTCATGTTTCCACAGTTTTTGGCATTGTTCAACATGTTCCTGGACTGCCTAAATTGGAAAAAAACATTCCACATTTTTATGGAAGAAAGGTAAATAATGATCTTGCAAACCATACAAGGAATCCACGCTGGCTTTTTTACGTAAGGGGTCCTAATCTTCCCACTGTACTTCCCACTTTTGTAATCCCAATTCACATTCCTTGGAAAAAGGGAAATACACCTACATTTGCAAGTTTTCCAGATAATCCAGAAAATGCACATGGTGGATACAGTAAATACTTTACTACAAGTCCAAGCTCCACTTCAGAATCACTCCACCACTCATTTCTACTTGTATTGCTCCACAAGATGAAACTGTGAAACTCTGAGTTTTTATGGATCTACTATTTATGCATCTTCTGCAAGGATTGTCATTGCTCCCCTCCTCACGTTAGACTGTACCAAAAGTTGCTCTTCCGCAAACACCATCATAATGCTCAGTAAACCTATGCACATTGGTGGACTTCTAGGAGCATTTGTGAAAATCAACTTGTGCAGTACCTCCAAAGAGGATATTGTGCTGAGCCTCACCTTTGTGTGCTTTGAAAATGTTGCTCACAGTGCACAGTTGATAGTTCCATATTAAAGAGAATATCTGGGCCTTCTCCACAATACAAATCACAAGCGGTTTGGCCGTGCATTGAGTGTGCAACATACAGTACACTGGAGGCATCCATTTTGTGTATTGAACTAAAATTCACGAGACTCTCAGTTCTCTGGAAACTAATGACATCACTTTATGTCTTAGAATATGAAAGGGGTCTGGTCTAGCAGAAAAGGGCTGAACCACATTGGCATGGCATGAATACAAGCAGGGCTTGGGCAGAGCAGGGGAGTGCCTTAAGTTGACCTGATTTTCAGTTGCCACAGGGGACTCTGACAACAATAAATAATCATTTTCCAGTCAGGAATGTTGTTAGCATGTATGTGAAAATGACATGCCCACTATAACTCCCTTTGTCACAGTGAGTAACCTCAGTATATCTTCTTATTAATAAATACATTCTATATAGCCAGAAGATGCAGATTGTCCAGACACACATCCGCGATATAAATACCTCTCAGCAAAACTGCTTCTGAGCAAAAAAGGTCTATTTTAAGCACACTGTAAAAACAAAAATAACCAGTTTGATTAATTTCCTTGTGCTAGATTAATACTAATGTCCCAACATGTCTAGGTGCATCAGAATAACTATATGATTCCCTGGGACATTAACATCAGTCATGGGATATATAAGAAAGGTCATTTGTATTAAATGTAAGAAAAAAATGTAGGCTCTGCATGCGCTACCACTTGACAGTCAGAGGATTTTCATCCTCAGCGGACACATTAGAGGGCATGGATTACTTTACCTTCAGCTCGACAAGAGCACTTTTCCTAAGTGATGTACTGCCATACCCGCAGGCAGGACCGGACTTATGTATTTACTGGGAAATCAGTGGCCGACTGCCAAACAGAGAAAAACATACACCCACAGTGGCTGTACTGGCAGACAAAATGCTTTAATATTAGTTTATTATCTTGTTTTTCATTTTCATATTTTAACATGGAAATCTGGATATTCTTACAGCATAGCTCAAACTGACTTTTTTAACTTTCTAGCTGCTGGCTGGATAAGAAAGAAATGCCGGTTTGGAAGGACACGTGATATAAGCCATCACAACCTTCTTTTGGTCCAACAGCCACATTTGGAGATTGTACTCATTTGATGGGGCTACAGTTAAATATTAACTTGCTTATAAATTCAAAATATGTATAATATATTGCAGGTAAAAATGAACCTCTTTCCAGTGATGCCAGACCTATCAATACTGTTAAAAAGTCCTCGAGAAAAGTATGTTCCCTTCGCCGTTAAAACATATGCAAAATACTAATGAAATGTGTCTTCTTAAAATGGGTGCATACCATATTAATATATGTTTTAAAGTGGGATATAAATCCATTAAAATGGGGAAAGCAGAAGAAAGCTTTTACAAGGTCATGTCCTTTTCAGCGTACTTCTGCAAATGCAGAACTGCCAGTTTCATTCAAAAGACACTATAGTTTACTGAAGAAATATATGGAATGCCAAGATGAATGTAAGGGATGCAGGATGTAGTTCCTGCTAATTTAGTTTAGGGAGCGTCTGTCAGTAATAGCAGATTCTAGTGTCTAAGATGGGACCATTGTGCTTGGTTTTACAAGACATTTTTGTGAAAACTCTAGTAACACTAAAATTAAAATAATTAAAATGATTCAGTTCAACTGAAAGAATATCTTTGCAAGTGTACCTCGTTTTTATTAATTTATTTACATTTGCCTTATGGGTCTGGTTGATCTTAACATCATCAACTGTAGAAGGGTGCAGAAGAATGAGTTGCTCTGAGACAGTGCAGTTGGTGTAACATACTGGACTTGGGGCCGTCCGCACTCCTAGTACTCATGTTTGCTTGGACACCATCCCTCTCTTGTTTTCCTAAAGTGTGGGTGCGTGTTGGGTTATACTAGTTGATTTCAGCAGGTACGATGTATAAAGGCTAGTTCTGTGCACACTGTGGGTCTTGAGCAACATTTATACTAAGCTTTTCTAGTGTGTTCTTGTAAATTGTAATCTTACTAAAGTTTCTGACCCAGCTTTCGTCTGACCATCTTATTATTTGCCATCTGATTGTTTCCAGAACACGCATATATCTCACTCAAGACATAAGAGTAAATCCATTCTTTCAAACTTCTAAAACTTAATTTGTTGGGACAGTTCAGACATGCCTCCTGGGCCATGAGGATCAGAGTGCATGTCTTTGGTGCTTGAGGACAATGCCTGGATTGTTGGCCTCGCCACCAGACCACTCTGGTCATACCCATTTTTATCACTATTTGGTATATGCCAAATTCAAGAAAGTCATTCTATTTTATACCGATAAAAAGTTGCCTTCTGCACCTCAAAAAGCACAGGTCTTCTTGAAACTTATTTACAAACTTCATAGTTGTCCAGAAACTATAGTCTCCAACAGAAGAGAACAATTTGCGTCACATGTTTGAAAAGCTTTCTGTAAATCTTCACATATCCGTTTAAATTTAGATTTTCATTTATCTGACAAACAACTACAGCTTTTAATAAAGTGGAAAGGCTATGACATTGAAGAACAATCATGGAAACCCGCTCATTACGTCCTCCCAAATTAGTGTAATTTTTTTCTTCACTACTCGAAGAAGACAGGAAAGCCAGGAAGTGGATTTTTGAGGAAGGGGGTACTGTCACATACCGCTGTCTGGGTCTCTAGTCTGTGGGCTGGTCATGGCGAACAATACCTGTTCGCAGGCAATCCTGTGGGCCTGGAAAGTTGACCTGTTAAGAGCAGTAGATGTAGTTCCACATGTGTTCCATATGTGTTCCGAGAGCAGAAAATCAAGCAATCAGCCTCTGCACTATAGCTTGACCACTTACCTCTTGTGTACTGGACCTACTACACTTTGTCCCTGACTACTCTTAAGAAATTAATAGTATTACTACTGTTGATAGTCTTAGAAACACAATGGCATATTTGTGAAATGATGAAAAGCCTCCCATTTTCTCCAGTGATGGAACTTATTTTCTCTTTGCCCAATACATAAAAGGAGTTACTGCCAGACACAAGCCAGCTGCCAGTAAGATTTTATTGTGAAAGCTTTCCAATGCCTTTAATCCTGTGTTTTATTGATTTTTGAAAAAAGTTTACAGAGTGAAAACAGTTCAGTCCAAACAAAACATAACAATAGAAGGGGAAGGGAACCGATAACATAAAGGTCTTGCAGACTATACTGGCAAGTTCCATACTAACAAGCAAGGAGGTCAGCCAGGCCAGCTCGGAGGTACACACCAATTTACCAGTCAATAAATTGAATTATGCATGACGATGTTTGGGACCATGCTACCTCAACCCCCCACCCTGCCCCTTCGCCCCATTACATGTACATTAATGTAAACCAATGCATAATTCTACCACTGTAGCAAACGAACCAACAAGTTTTTGATTACTAAAGGAAGTAAGTGTAAATTATTGACATTCTTATGAGAGAAATGGGAACCCAGGAGAATCATCAAGATTCATTATTTTCTCCACCTGTTGCATATCGGTACTCAGTCCATTTGGACCACACTCTTAAAAATTTAGATCCAGAATTCCTGCTGGTGTATATAAAACCTTCAGGGTCAACTGTTTCATTGACTCATCCTATCCACCCACGGAAGTCAGTGCCCACCGGAGTCATCCATGTCATGGATACACAGACCCTGGCCAAAGTAAATAGATTAATTACAAATTGACTATATGTTTTATCCAGAATTCTATTCAATGTCAGCCTGAACATGGATAAGGAATGTGCATATGTACAGAAAAAAATCGCTGTATGACTGGGCACTCCCACAATACATGCCAAAATGTACATATCCTACCTGCACACGTGGGGCAATTTGTTCCAGCCATTCTTCCGAACTTCATTAATTATGAATGTGTTACCCATATGTAGTATGCAATACTGTACTAAAAATGGTGGCCTTCCCGGTATGCCTTGGGATAAGAGACATCTCTCCGTCTGGGTAGAGTACTCAGGTTATCTTCCAATTTTGAAATGAGTGCCTACAAATTATCCCAATATATTTCTGTTATCAGAAAGGCATATATGACAGAGATTAGTTTACAGGACCCCAATGTTTATAGGGTCTTTTTCAAAGGATTGTTAGTCAAGACTAGTGTCCTGTCGCCAAACTGTGCCCCAGCTGGAAATACCTGAAGAAAGCCATCCTGGAGACTCCAAACTCAGTGTGAATGTGGTGAAAGGATTTTAAATGATCCAGTATGTAAAGTTGCCCCACTGTGTTAATCCCAAAACGAATCCAAAATTGATCTGAGCCCATTTGTGACAGGTCATTTTCAATTGTGCTACAACAATTTCCAGTTCTTTGACCCTTCTCTTCTGTTGTGTTCCATATATGGACAGCTTATACTATGAGAGGCACAGGGCTTCTCTTAGACTTACCCCCTAGTAGTGTATGTAATGAAGTATGACCTGCACCCTTTTGTTTATTTTTTGTGTAATCTGTTTTTATTAAAAAAGGGAGCTACACAGCAGGCGGAACAAAGTACATAGATAAAGCCATTCAGGAACGCCACAGTCCATCATCACTCGTTTATTATGCAGGGAGTTATTCCCATCCATTCTCAGTGGTGTGCTACCTGTGAAGCATAGTAATACAGTTTAAGGTTGGTGAGTCCCCCAGACAGACTGGGTATTCAATTAGATTCCCCATAGTTTTTACAGTTCAAAAATATGTTTTTTTTTTTTTTTTATAATTTAACTATTTCAGCGACCCCGCCCCCGACTGATCAATACTGCTGCTGAGCACTTTCAAGGGCCCCCTGGATGCCATAGGCCCCTGGGCTGTAGCCCAGTTAGCCCTATGGTTAATCCGGCCCTGGCTACACTAGAAACCATGGCCAGTTTTGTTGGGGCAGCTTGAGTATCACTCAGCTACCTCAATGATGTTTTTTGGTTAAATTGTTGTAATAAGTGTTGATAAAAACAGACTTTTTTCCACCATTGGAGACATATTGATCAATTTGCCCCACAAAGTTATTAACCCTGCTTACACTGGGATTATCTCATTATACATTCTGATACTAACATAGTATTTCCTCTGCTAGATAACAAGATATAGAAACTGAATCATTTCACTTCAAGAATGAAATGGGGGAATTGCTGCCGTATTCTAGCTCCATAACCTGCAGTGTGGTCACTGGATGAAAATACACAATTCATTTACTGCTCTTAATTTATTTCAAGTCACTAACCGCATCAGACGGCTCAGGGTATGTAACACACAATCATAATTCCACAGCAAGAACTATTATGTGAGGTCACAGTTGCTAGCACACAGGACACTTAAAAAGCATCCTGCCAATAATTGAATAGCAGTATAGAAAATAAGTCTGTTGGCTGATGTCGCACGGTAGCGATTGCCATGGACACAAGCTGCTTTGTGGTTATTATATTCCAAGAACAGATGAAAAATGGATATTCCCCATGCTGACTTATAGTTACTCAACTAAATGTTTGTGTATTTTCACAAACAGCTACTTGAAAAAGGAGCTAAAAGCTGTGTTCATGTCAAAACACATTACTACAGCTTGCAGCAATTGGTTATTAAACAAAGCAACAATAGAGTCACATAATTATAGTTGTGAAAAGGTGTTACCTGGACTAGTGTCTACTTCTTACACTAGCCACCAGGCCTGGTTTTTATTGTCTGGAGATCAGCACTGCAGCTGTCCACTGGTCCTCTGTGGGGCGCCGCAAGGTCCCCTCCGCTCTTCACTACTGCTTATGAGCAGTAGCATTGACTTCTGGATCCTAGTTCTTATTATATCCAGCTGGTATTAGAAGCCGCGTAGAGTGCCAATAATAACGGGGCTGCATGAACGTGCAGTGGATAGTGTCTCAGCCTCCCGTGTGTTGCTGCATGTGAAATATAGGTGTACTACACATCCATTAGAGCGAGTCAATTTGCAATAAAGCCTGGAAAACAACACTTGACAGCTTCAAGTCAGGTTTGAGTGGATGGGATCAGCCTAATCCTTCAGAAGAACTGGGTATATACCTGGGGGTCATGGCACGCCCCTTGCATGGGTTAGGATTTTGTGAGTAAGACAGTTATGATGCTGTAATGTCGTGAGGTATGGTACTAGGTCTGTATGAAGCTCCGATTTCTGAAAATCGCTGGCAATCGGTAACTTTGCAGGGGAAATTTAAAGCAGCGATGGCTTGTAAAGGAAAACTTGCCTTTACACTGTGCTTCTCTGTGCTTTTGCCTGGGGGAGCCTATTCGGGATTGTGGTTGGTTTTCTTGGCTGTTTAAAAGCCGACACACCTAACACCGATGTTACAATAGCGAAGACTATAACAGCGACAAGCAAAAAATGTAGACTTACCATCTAAAAGACTGCCACTATTTCTGCCACGCTTAATGACCAGTACATGTAAAAGGAAACTTTCACGAATCTCTCCATGAAAAAATGACATCACTTCTAGTAGCCAGACTGAAAATTAAATTTTTAAAGCGACTATGCCCAGACCCGCCACCTGGATTACATTATACAGCCGGCGGGCCCAGACATTGCTTCTTCACAATCTGCGTGAATCTAATGTCTTGATAAAGGTGCCTTTTTGGTGCATTGTACTGCCCTGTTACTGAAGACAGACAAAAAAAGTTTTGATAATAGATTTTGGGCAAAAGAACATTCAAAAACAGAAAAAAGGTAGCAGTTTCAATTCTAATGCTTCAAAACTCAGTAAACATGCCTGAACTATCACATTGTATCGTAGATAATATTATCATCATCATCACCATTTATTTATATAGCGCCACTGATTCCACAGCGCTGTACAGAGAACTCATTCACATCAGTCCCTGCCCCATTGGAGTTTACAGTCTAAATTCCCTAACATACACACAGACAGAGAGAGAGAGAGAGAGAGAGACGGGTCAATTTTGATAGCAGCCAATTAACCTACTAGTATGTTTTTGGAGTGTGGGAGGAAACCAGAGCACCCGGAGGAAACCCACACAAACACGGGGAGAACATACAAACTCCACACAGATAAGGCCATGGTTGGGAATTGAACCCATGACCCAGCGCTGTTAGGCAGAAATGCTAACCACTTAGCCACTGTGCTGCCCAATATACAGTATAGTATAAAATATACAGTATATATGTGAAAAGCTAAATGATACTTCCACTTTTATATTTCTGTGTGAAAGGCTGCAAATAATTAAATCAAATACTAAATAATGTATAGCTGTTAAAGCAGAATTATATACTCTGTGGCTCTTAGGCTGTTGTGAAAGTACAAGTCCCAGCATGCACTGCAGGCTGATGCTGACTCTTGTAGTTCAACAACAGCCAGAGAGCCATATGTTGGGTAAATCTCAGTTAGAGACTACTATAATCCAGATTATCTTTTAGCTAGCATGATCTACTTTAATCATAGAGTCAACAACCTGGTCCGTTTCAGTCAGGAAATATCCTGTTCCCAAACTTACAAATGACTTTCTCCGAATTCAGCCGACCTCAATGAATGCAATGATTTACAATAGGTCTTTCATATCAATTAATTAATAGAGCCAAGGTAAATTCAATCAGTAAGTCAGTGCTAAAGGCTACAACACTCAGGTGTTTTATAACACTGTGGTTCTAACAGGAAGAAATGTTGAAATTCACTCACTCAGGGCTGCATGTAAAGTTGGACACAATCTACATAAAAAACCCAAACGTAACTTCCGTCTAAAAAGAACCCACATTCACTTGTGAATGTAGAGCTGCAAGTATTTTATCTGCGTATAATGTTAAATGTGTCTACTGAATGAAGATATGTTTAAAGACATATCTTACACTTTAAGTGTATCATCATGCAGTGGACAACCAGTCGTCATCATCAATTTGATGATAATGAGTGGTGTTTAAATGTATTAATAAAAAATAAATAATAAAAAAAATGGTGTGCACTCATAGACTAGGCTGGTATCGGGAAAATCGGGGGTACAAACAGTGTGGGCTCTCCTTCTTATGACCTTAATAAAATCACAGAGTTTTTCCGGAGATTTGATGACTATATAATCTTCCCAACACACCTGGCCGTTATTGCCTGGATAATATACTGGATACATATCTCTCACTGAAGCATTTACCTAAAATGTCATCGGAATGTCTTGCAGCACATAATGAACAGATACCTACGGAAGAAATTGTCACGGTTTAGGACCAATAATAGTGCAGTAAACAAGGATAATGGACCCCAGTGGCTGGTGGACCCTCTTTAAGGATACTTGACAGTAATAATAGCTATTGGATGTATGGGGATGAGTTTACACTAGTAGACT
Organism: Mixophyes fleayi; assembly: GCF_038048845.1. Taxonomy (NCBI): domain Eukaryota; kingdom Metazoa; phylum Chordata; class Amphibia; order Anura; family Limnodynastidae; genus Mixophyes; species Mixophyes fleayi. The sequence goes on along the minus strand of NC_134407.1, from coordinate 130,815,875 downwards.
ACCGTGGTGAAGTAATGTGTGACTCAACAATGCAGACCTGGTATAGGCAGAGCTCTTCATTGCAGATCTATCGCTTTATTAAAAGTGGATCTAAAGATCTTCACAAAAATCTTAGCCTCTCCCCTTAATTGTGCTCTTCCCAAACATATTCACACCAATCAGGTTGTTTCTGAAAAAGCTTTCAGTTCATGTTTTCAAATGCTTACTACGGCCTATGGGAATGACTGACTGTCTCGTAGCGAGGGACGTGAGAATGTCAAATATGATGAACACCCTGGACGATCTTGCACTTCAAGAACCGAAGAAAATGTAGAAAAAATCAGTCAGATTGTTCGAAAAAACCGCCAACTCAGTGTTCGAATGATAGCTGAATCCATGAACATTGACAAAGACACCGTATGGAAAATTTTGCATGAGGATCTTTACATAACGAAAGTTTGTGCAAAGATGGTCCCAAGGGTTCTCACACCAGAGCAAAAAGAACGTCGCAAGGAATGTTGTATTGACATTCTGCAGCAACTTGACACAGATCCAAACCTGTTTCATAAAGTATTTACTTGTGATTAGACCTGGATCTTCCAGTATGATCCTGAAATCAAAAGACAGTCAATGCACTGGAAAACACCAAGAATCATCACCAAGAATGAAGAAAGCTCATCAAAGCAAGTCAAAATTCAAAGCAATGCTCATTGTTTTTCGATATCAATGGTGTAATTTTGGAAGAATGGGTTCCAGAAGGCACAGCATTTAATCAGCATTATTTTACGGTTATTCTCCTCCATTCTCGCACGATTTAGCACCTTGCGATTTTTATCTTTTCCAAATAGTTAAATGAGTGCTTAAAGGGACATATTTTGAGTCAGTTGATGCTGTCAATAAGAAAACTGCAGATAGGTTGAAACAAGTGACAGAAATTGATCTGCTCCATGCCTTCGATCAATGGAAAACAAGACTACAGCGATGTATTAGTGCAAATGGGGAGTATATTGAAGGGAACAAACATTAAATTTGTAATACCAATAAATAAAGGTGAGTTATTTAATCAGTCTCGTTATTTATTAGACATACCTTGTATATAATGGAGCAACAGTGTGGTCCAGTGTAGAAGCTGAAAGCATGAATGTTTCTGACCTCTCCTCTGGCTCCCAGGACATTACAGCACCCTGTTATATCACTATCTCAATCTGGAATTACGCCCACAAACACTATCGGACAGCCCCGCACCTAACTTAAATTTACTGATGGCTCTTAATGTGAACCTGTACCTCCATATAAGGCATTTTCAGAAAACTGTAAAGTGCATCTTAACCAGCAGACCTCGCAGCACACTTTAGTCTCCCTTCCTTTCCCACAAGTTAAAATGAGAAGCAGAAGTGGAGGAGGCTCTTGACAACAAAGAATGTGCAAAAATTAGGAACAGTACTGCAACTTCCATATGTGTCAAAAGCACATTTAAAATCTTAAATAGATGGTACCATGTTCTCACTAAGCTGCACAAAATAAATTATAATTATAATAAAACTAATTTTTTGTTTGAGAGTCTTGAGAGAGATAGACATTGCCCTTGTATACTAAATCTATAGTATATTTGAGGTCCGCTTAGATCTAGTTGATGAATCTGTAGATGGACATTCCTGGGTAGAAGTGAGTATTGCCGGAATGGGAGTCATGGGAGCGAGCCAGGGGCAGAAAGATTACTTTTAAGCATATGCCGTTCCGAGAGTGTTATAGAGAATTTGTCGGGTTTAGAACCCAAAGCTTTTGCTTCTGTAGACTGCGGCTTTGCTGACTGAGCATTTCTGGTTGCTGAACAGCTCCCTTCCTTCACTCGATGTTCAAGCTCAACTATTCTAATTTTCCAGGATGCCCTAGCTCCACCTTCTGACTTCCTATAAAAGCCTTGCCCGTTCCTGTCTCCTTGCCGGATTATTGTGCTCCTGCCAGTAATCTAGTTCCTGTTGTTGTTGCTGCTTTTCTGCCTCCAGTCATCCACTATTTGTGTACCGACCTCAAATTGTCCTTAAACTACACCTCTGTCTGATCTCTTTGCCTTATTGCTTGGCTTTGTACAGACCCTGGGTTTTTCCTTACACAATGCCTCTGCCAGAACCCTTTTGCCTTTGTCACGAAAGCCAGATAACAGGGATGGTCCTAATCGATGCTAGAGTGACACATTATAACCCCAGAGAGGTGCGGAGTCTAACAGTGGAGAGGCGTTCACCAGGGATTCCCGCAAGGAAATATGGTCTTGGCTGCTCTCCACCTCAGTTGGCGGTCCTCTAGGGGCCGCAGAGCAACGAATGTGCAGAACCACCAAGTAGTTGTTAGAGATGCACGGCAGAGAGCTGGAGCATTGAGGTCCACACAGGTGTATAAGTCTGGAACAGGACCAATGATGAGCGATGCTCTGCAGTGAAGCCACAGGTCTTGACTGTGAGATAAACTGAGCCAAAATGGTGGTGAAGCGATGAGCTGCAGAGAGCAATAGCACTGAGATCCACAAAGGCATTATAACGCTGAAACAGGACCAATGATAAGCGATGCTCTGCGGCGATAATGTTGGGAAGCAATGAGCTGCACAGGTAACTGCTGAGAAGCGATGAGCTGCACAGGTACTACTAGGAAGCAGTAAGCAGCACAGGTATTGCTGAGAAGTAGTGACCTGTACAGGTAATGCTGAGAAGTGGTAAGCTGCACAGGTGTTGCCAAGTAGTGATGAGCTGCACAGGTAGTTGCTGAGAAGCAGTAAGCAGCACAGGAATTCTGGGTAGCAACAAGCTGCACCATCCACGATGTAAGGAACAACAGGAGTCATAGGAAATGCTTCCTATCAGGTAGAGAGACCTGATGATCTGACACCCATTAAAGGGAGGAGGGCACTTATAAATGGAACTGACTGCAGATGATCCAATCACTGCGGTGCAGAGGTTTTGAAGGCTCCCAGGGAAATGCATGCGCAGACCACTAGGCAAGATGGCGTTCGATGATAGAGGAATGCCAGGCTGAACAGCAGATAGTGGTAACCAAGGGACACCAAAGCACATAGTGAACCAAAGGATTGAAACTGGTGAGATGCATGATAGCCTTATTGCTTGACTGTGTACCAAACCTGGCTGCCTTTAACCGTTCTTATTATATTATTCCTGTGAGGCCTGCCTTCCTTCTTGTCACTGGACTCCTATTGAATCTCTGGATGGCTATGGAATAATCTGTCCAAAAAAATTGAGTCCTCAGGAGGAACTCTGCTAAATATTCTGAAGAATCAAATAAAAGAGTTGCATGAGTTTGCCTTCATTTCTCAGAACAAGATCAGGGATCTAGAAACCCTTGCTAAAACTCGCGTCCACCATTGTCTTCAATATTCAGTGGTGATCATCGCTTATATAGTGGTTTCCTTAATCAGTGCAGCATTTCAACCTGCACAGTTCAATAACGATAAGGTGAATATCTTCATAATTAATATTCTGACTGGAGAAGCTCTTGCCTGGGTCTCTCCTTTTATTGAGCAAGACAACGTAATCCTGCAACATGTGAACTCTTTTACCTTTACTATGGGTCAAGTTTTTGATGATCCTAATCGATGTGCCACTGCTGAAGCTAAACTTCATGGACTGCTTCAAGACAAATGCTCTGTGGTTGAGTATACTGCTGAATTGCAATGTTTATTTGCAAACACTGCATGGAATGTTTCTGCCAGTTCCGTCATGGTCTTTTTGAGCAAGTAAAAGATGAACTGACCAGAGTTGACAGTCCTGATTATCTGGACACATTTATCCAACTATGTATTTGATTTGATAAAACAATGAGAGATTAAGAGCTTTTGGAGTGGGCAATAATATGCATCAGTCTTATAGTCCTACAGCATTAAAGCCCCGAATTGGTTCAGGTTAGACAATCCTTATGTCTCACCTGAACCAATGCACATTGATGTAATTCGGAAACCACCCAGTCTTAATGAAAAGCAGAGATGTTGCAATGAGAATCTTTGTTTATATTGTGGTGATCAAGGATATTATGCATTCAGTTTCCAATATATGGTTCGTCAAACCATTGCTTTGACAAAATTTAAGCAAATGGATTTCAAGGAGTATAGTTAATTAAATCTCATCTCACTACCACTAAATCCCCTGGCTCACAGAAACGAAAACCCTCTGCCTTTTAACAAGCTCCTGTGAATTTGGATACTGTAGATGGATCCTCTTTGTCTTCTGGACAGTAACTCATGAAACCATCCCGCTCCAAATTAGAGATGAGCGGGCTCGGATATCTGAAATCCGAGCCCACCCGAACGTTGCCGTTCCGAGCCGGATCCAAGACAGATCCGGGTATTCCCGCCAATTGCAAAACTGAAACCGAGGCTCTGAGTCATAATCCCGCTGTCGGATCTCGCGATACTCGTATTCTATAAATTCCCCGCTAGCCGCCGCCATCTTCACTCACATTGATCAGGGTAGAGGGAGGTTGTGTTAGGTGGTCCTCTGTCCTGCTATATCTCGTGCTGTGCTGTGCTGTGCTTTGCTTTATTTTTCAAAATAAATCTGAATCCAAAACCTTAAATCCGAAACAAAACCTTTCGTCAGGTGTTTTGCGAAACAAATCCGAACCCAAAACCTCAAGCAAATCCGAATCCAAAACACAAAACACGAGACACCAAAAGTGGCCGGTGCACATCCCTACTCCAAATAGATGTAGACCAGGACATCATGAAACTATAAGCTTTCATTGGATTACTTCATCTAAATTTTCAGGAATTTTGTGAATCCCCTGGCTGTCTTCCCATAATCCTTCTGTCACCCAGGATACTCTCACAGTATCCTTCCCTCTGAGCATAGCAAATGAAACTGGCTTTCTGGTACTGTGGTATCTGAAGTTCAGCAGGTCACTGAATTTCCTTGTAAAAAATTGAAAGAATTGCTACTGCAATACAGTGAATTTTGAGATGTCTGTTATAAAAAGAATGCAGATATATTACTTCCCCATTGTCCTTATGACTGTCACATTGAGCTGTTACCGGGATCATCAATACCTTATGGATAGCTTTATTCTCTGTCCGAACCAGAGTTAAAAGTCCTGCATGAATTTCTGAATGAAAACTTAAAAGGCTTCATTCACCATTCTACTTCTCCTGCTGGTGCAGCTTAATTCTTTGCTGAAAAGAAAGACTCTATGCCCTATGCCCCTGTATTGAGTACAGGTGACAGAATAAGATTATGATCAAGAACTGTTATCCACTTCCCTTAATTACTGAATTGTTTGAGAGGCTACAAAAGGCAATGATCTTTACGAAGCTTACGTGGGCCATACAGTCTTCTTTGTATTCAACCTGGGGATGAGTGGAAACCTGCCTTCAGGGCAAGATATGGACATTTTGAGTCTCTGGTCATGCCTTTCAGTCTATGTAATGCCCCTACAACTTTCAAGCATTTCATCAATGAAGAGATCTATTAAATCAATTTGTTGTCGCCATTCTGGATGACATTCTTATATTCTCTGATAATCTAGGTGAACATTGCGAACATGTCTGTATTGTACTGAAAGAATACAGAAGAACCAACTATATATTAAAGTGTGAATTTGAAACATGCTCAAATCCAATTCTTAGAATATATCATTTCCCCTGTCGGTCTGAGCATGGGTCCCAGTAAGATCGATTCAGGTGTTAGTTGGCCTACACTTAAGAATGAAAAGGAAGTTTAGCGGTTTATTGGCTTTGCAATGGAAATTCATAAGAAACATTTCTGGAATAAATTCTCTTATTACGCAATTTTCCAAAACGGGCATTCCTTTTAAATTGTCATCTGAAGCACAAGAAGCTTTTACCCTACTTACAACTCTTTTCATACCAACACAAATTTTGACACATCCAAATCCTGAACTACTCCTTGAGCAATTCTTTTTCAACGTATCTGTGAGAACATGTTGCATCCTTGTTCCTATTTTTCTCGCCATATAGCATCAGTGGAAAAGAATTATGATATTGGAAACAAGGAATTTCTGGCCATCAAGTGTACTTTTTCAGAATGGAGACACCTTCTTGAGGGTACTATCCATCCAGTGACCATTCTCACTGATCACAGAAATCTGTAATTTTTATGCACTGCTAAACAATTGTCTCTTAAACAGGCCAGATGGTCTTTATTCTTCTCTAATTTTAACTTCATAATTTCTTACTGACCTGGATCCAGAAATGCAGATACACTCTCTAGAATGTTTTCTGAGTTCCAAATGCTGGAAAAATTATTGTACCTGGGCACAACTTTTTAGGTGCTGTGGTTTCTATGGATTTATTCTCTCTTATGAGTGTTATGACGCTGACTCTTTAATCAGAAATCCTTCTACAGATGTTAATTTAATATTTCATATTCTTACTGTAGTCATTGCCTTTATGTGCCTGAGTCAGTACGGGTAGAAGTATTAAAACTAGACCATGATTCCAAACCTGCTAGACATCTAGGAGTATATAAGACTCAGGAATTGTTAGGACATTCCTTCTGGTGGGCAAATAGTAAAATAGATGTTAAATGATATGTTTCATCATGCTTGACATGGGTTTAACAGCAATTTAATAAGCCGTAAAGAGACTGTTCCCTATTGCTCAGACAGTGGTGTGTGTTTTAGCTGCAGCTGGTCAGCATTGAGAAACTTGTGCATTTGTGCCATTGATAGTTTAAAGCGAATCCTTCTCACCTCTTTGTCTGTTTTACCCAGTTTGTTTATTAGTTTATTATGTTTGTCCCCAATTGTAAAGCGCTACGGAATATGTTGGCGCTATATAAATAAATGATGATGATGATGAGTCCCTGATCAGAGAATGAGATTCCTCAGCTGGGTGAATGGCATGTGAGCTGGGATCACTGCAATCAATTACACTGCAGAGGTCCGTTGTTCCCTTGCATCGTTGCTGAAACACAGTTGACAGGTAAGTTGATCCTTTTGTTTAATACAGTGTCAGGTGTTAAATTCATGGAGACTGAGCCATCTTGGTACACTTGAGGTTTATTGATATTGAGAGACATTATAGATTTACGAAAGTCAAAGAGTTGCTAGAGACACATATATTGTGAGAATTGTGCCCACCATCTGGGTTTACACATGTGCCAAGAGAGGTTAATTTACTAATCTTCAGTTAGTGTGATACCGGATTGCTTAAGACTATAATAACTTATACACCTGTCAAATTTAAGTAACCCAGGTTACCAAAGTTAAGTGCACCAACGGGTACATTTTGTTGGATCTCCCAGGCTCCTTATCACACTAGCAAGATCAGCCTATTTATATCACTTGTGCCTTTGTACCATTCTGCTTCCTGGTTCGCTGCCCCAGAATTCTTACAAAGTCTGGTGACAGGTCTTCTGCCTGGGCTCTTGGAGACACCTTCTTTAAGCCCAGCTGCTGGAACAGATGACAGCGGCGCTGGAGAGGGAATTATACTCTTACCTGGTGGACTGTCATGACTTTATTAAACTCTAACCACTCTTACAGCTATGCAATTTTCCAGTCCTCAATTTGTGTTTTTCCCTCTCTCCTTGTTGTCATTGGACCAGGGCCTCCCAGTAACCTCACTCAATAGGATGATAACCTAAGGGCTGGACCTATACATCACTGGGATCATAGCTCCTCCCATTGGGCAGTGCATATCCTCTTGTCTGCCGATCACTTGAGCGTAGTTCCTCTTTTGCAGCTTCTTGCAAACAGCCACTATCAGCTATGAGCTATCTGTAGCTCTTTTTGTAGCTCACCTTCACTCAGCCCTTGTAGTTTCCCCATGGGGTCAGGGTGCTCCTGACCAGGGAGTGCCGCAATACTAACTACCTGGCATACTCCAGACACGATGGGATCGGGATCTTTCATCCATTCATCCTCTTCCATCTCATGCAGCTTCTTCCGCGGTGGACACTACCTACCTCTGTGTCCTCTCTTTCCACACACAAAGCATCTTTCAGGTTCTCTATTCCTCTCATCTCTTCTATGAAGGAATCTGTCTTCCTCTTCTACTTGGGCTCAAGGGGCATTGTTGCCCTTTGAAATGTCAACCACTGTGCTGTCTGTTCACTTTGGCTCTCGATGTCCACTCAATCTCAGCAGTGGCTCCAAATAAGCCTACATTGTTTAGCTGTCATTGTGTTAGCAAATTCTAATATTGACATGAACATGGTTGCCCCCATTACCTAGCACCTTTTAATGAATGTGACTTTCAGAGAACCTATTAGTTTGTGTGTGTGTGTGTCGCCAACTTGCTGCTTGTGTCAGGTACAACGAGTCTACTGATTTGTCCCCTGGTGGAAGAGAGAATTAAGTAGAAGAGGCACACACACAGCACATACCTGCAACCCCCCTCTCTGGGCCAGAGTGAGAGGTGTTACAAAATTTCCATTGAATTTTCAAACTTCAGAGCCAATTTGATGAACCGGTTCAAAAAACAGTTTTAGGCATTTTTCTATCATGTCTAGCACATACCTTTAACAAATGAGGAGCTGACTGGCTGCATTCTCATATAAAAATAAATAACTTATGGTACAGTCACATTGCATGGTTGTACACTTAGGTCATATGGTGTCAGGATGGCCTGCAGGGGTCATTTTCTAGAAAAACTTCTACACTAATCACAGAGAGTTTTGATAACTATTTAGGAGTGATGGTTTCATGTAGTAAAATCAAGGGTGGATTATCCCACATTCTGGAAGCATACTTCTCAGCAGTGGCGTAACTAGAAAATTGGGAGTCCCATAGCAAAATGTTCTAATGACCCTTATGTACTGCTTAAGGGTGAAAATGAACACATATACACATGGGACTTAAGCCTCCCAGCTTGACCGCCTGGTACCTTGGTAGCTATGCTTCTCAGCTTTCCGCAAAATTTGTACCGTTGTATTGTTTTATTATGCAGCACAACACCATTAGGGTCCATCAATTGTTCTTCAAAATGTGTATGAGACACGCCAAATAAAACCCAAGACTGATATTTTTTTTTAGAATAAACTGCATCAGTGCAGATGGGCGAATGGCTTCTACCAGGGCCGGACTGGGACTAAAAATCAGCCCTGGCATTTAAAGCACACAGGCCCACCTCTGTTGAAAAAAATGTGCGCGACAGTGCAGTGGCGGTGCCGCCAAGGGCGTAGCTACATTATGTTGGGGGAGTGGTCAAAATGGTGCGTTGATACATACATTATAATAAAACATTACATTTATCAGACCCTCCCCATCCACATTACGCCACCCCCCCAGATACATTATGACACCCCCAGCCCACTGTACTTATCTATGCTTCTGATGCTGCTGACATTCCTGTAGAGTGAGCAGGGAAGCTCTTAGTTTCACGAGATTAATAAATCTCATGAGACTTAGAGCTCCTCGGCTTGCTCTGCAGGCTGTGTCCTGGGCGGAACTGGGAGCACAAATTCCTCCTGCTGACCAGAACTGGATTAAGGCTCGGGGGCCCGGCACTTAAGTCATAGGGGCTCCTATAATGTAATTTGGCTATTAGACAAATTTTTGACAAATACACAGGCAATACTGTGTGCACTACTGTTAGGTGCACGCAGTTCTGCCTTAACAAGCAGTACAGTGTGAAGTAGGACATATCTCCCAACTGTTCTTGTAGTCAGACCAAATCCTGACTAAGCGGGACAGTCACCCACCAAATTCAGAACAGTTGGCAGACTGTCCTGGTCTCTCCTACCTGTCTTGTCATGGTCACCACTTGTGGCTGCTGGTGTCTTTAGATCAGTTGCTGCTTGTCTGGATCCTGGAATGTTGGATGCCCTATTAGGAGAAAAAGTACATGAGTAAATGAAATTTAGCCCTGGTGTTAAATCAATATAGCATCCACGTTTTAAAATTAGGCCTCACTGCAGCCACTCATTAAAATACTAGTATTCACATTTGATAAATAAATCTATTTCCCTCCAACTAGCCCTGACATTAAATAGCATTCCCATTTAATAAATAAAACTATTTCCCTCTCTCCAAACAACCCCAGCAAGAAATTAAATAGCATTTAAGTTTAATAAATATATCCATTTCCTACAACCACCCCAGGCATTAAATAACTCATAATCACATTTAATAAATAGACCTCATTTTCCACACACAGCCCCACATTCAATTAATAGCTCCCAAACCACCCCAGCATTAAATTAAAAATCCAATTACCCCATCTTAAATTGATAGGCCCCACTATTAAATTGCCCCTCCATCCCCCCACAAATTGAATAGCACCCAATAATTAGCCCCTACCTGCAATTCACCATTAGATTAACCAGCCTACCTCCCACATTATATTAAGACCCCCCCATCCACACATTATAGTCGTACACCGATCCCCCCCCCACACACACACACATTATAGTCGTACGCCGGCCCACACACACACACACACACATTATGGTCATACACTGACCCCCCCACACACACATTATGGTCATACACTGACCCCCCCCCCCCCACACACACATTATGGTCATACACCGGCCCCCCCACACACACACATTATGGTCATACACCGGCCCCCACACACACACACATTATGGTCATACGCCGGCCCCCACACACATACAATAGTCATACCCTGTCACACATAAAACATACTATATTTTCACTGTCACACACGTACACACTATAAATCATACCCTGTCACACACACATACTTTACATACCCTGGCACCCACATACTTTACATACCCTGGCACCCACATACTTTACATACCCTGGCACCCACATACTTTACATACCCTGGCACCCACATACTTTACATAATCTGGCACCCACATACTTTACATACCCTGGCACCCACATACTTTACATACCCTGTCACACACACATACTTTACATACCCTGGCACCCACATACTTTACATACCCTGGCACCCACATACTTTACATAATCTGGCACCCACATACTTTACATACCCTGGCACCCACATACTTTACATACCCTGGCACCCACATACTTTACATACCCTGGCACCCACATACTTTACATACCCTGGCACCCACATACTTTACATACCCTGGCACCCACATACTTTACATACCCTGGCACCCACATACTTTACATAATCTGGCACCCACATACTTTACATACCCTGGCACCCACATACTTTACATACCCTGGCACACACACATACTTTACATACCCTGGCACACACATACTTTACATACCCTGGCACCCACATACTTTACATAATCTGGCACCCACATACTTTACATACCCTGTCACACACACATACTTTACATACCCTGGCACCCACATACTTTACATAATCTGGCACATAAACTACCCCCCCTCCCTCCTTACCTTGTGCGCTCCGCGGCGCGCTGTGCAGTCTCTCCTATCACATGGGACGGCACCTATCACGTGGTGCGCGTCCCATGTGACATAGCCAGATCCATTCATAGAAGAGGAGGGGAGAAGAGGACGCGCGGCCACCAGGAAGTAAGTATACAGCCGGCCCCATTTCTCAGCGCACAGACTGTCATGCAGGAATTCTGGCATGACAGTCTGTGTGCTGAGCGATGGGGCCGGCCAGCTAGCAACCGGCCCATCTGGCCATCGGCCCTTCTGGCATTTGCCAGAAGTGCCAGATGGCCAGTCCGGCCCTGGCTTCTACCAATATCAGCTGAATGTGTTGGGTGCAGCTTTCTATATTCTGGAGAGGTATAAACTGTTAAGCTAGATCCGTGTCTTTGCATATAGTTCATTTAAATAGTTTTTTTTACTGAACTTGCCAATTGTGAGGTAAATGCAATCATATTATATTCAATACTGTTTGGGGAAAAAACATCCTGTCACTGGTACCAAAAATAGAAGTTTTATTATTAATTTTTGGTTGGGAGAATGAAAGAAGGTGATAAATAATTCAGCCAGCTGAATGTGTAAAAATAAAACCAGGAACCACTGTCAGATCTGCTGCACAGACCAGGATACACAGCAAATGCTCACATCTACTGGAGCAGAAATTCTGTCCTTTATCGCAGTTTGTTTACTGTTCAACATTGAATGAGAGAATTTAGATATGAATATAGCTCAAGACATCCAGGTGAATGACAGCTATGCTATTGTACATTGAACCAGAATGTAACCAAAATACCCAGAAACCTCTGTATTATTGCGAAATAAAGTCAAAGGCCAGCAATTCCAATTGAATAACACTTTACAATAAACGTCTGGGCACTAAGGGTTGTAGCACTCCCATCTCTCATATATATTAGAGCAGCAGGGTATTACTAAAAGCCTTTTAAAAAAGGTGGTAGTATGTTTTACAATCCAGCATTAGATGTTCAAACAAGACCTGGGGCTAGATTTACTAAGAATCGAGTTTGGTGGCGGTTTGAAACCTCCACACATTGCTGGCGGTTTAGTGGTTACTATAGGGCGGTTTGAGTTTTCAATTTAAAATGAATGGCGATGTGTGGCGGATTGAAAAAACTAAACCGCTGGCGGTTTTCTACAAACCACTGGCGGTTTGGTTTAAACCACCATCAAAACCACCATCCAAAAGACAGGACAAGACAGTTTTAATTAGAGATGGTCACTGACCCCCGTGTTTTGGTTTTGGATTCGGTTTTGGATCTGGATTACCGTCGTGTTTTGGTTTTGGTTTTGGTTTTGCAAAACCGCCATTGCGTGTTTTGGTTTTGGTTTTGGTTTTGTTTGGTTTTGTTTTGCTATTTTTTGGGAAAATCCATGTTTTTGGGCCTAAATTAACCCAATTTAGTGCTCCAACTGTTTTAGAGACAAGTAATCTAATTGTTGAGGTAATAAATCATCCAAAAAAACAGTTTAATTCTTCGTTGGTAGGCCTATTCTACACACAAAACAGATTGTCTTCCTCTCCATCTATGCATATTGGCAATGCAGCCATCGTCTTTGAATGTATATTACACCCTACACTTATAGTTAAATATGTAAAGAAATGGAAAAAGCCAGTTTGCTTTCTGTCTCCCCTCCACTTGTATAAAATAGCAAAAAATTCAGCCATTATAGACTGTACAATATTAATTGACATGGAGAAAGCCAGTTTGGTTTCTGTCTCTCTAGGCCCCCCTCCACTTGTATAAAATACTAAAAAATTCAGCCATTATAGACTGTACAATATTAATTGACATGGAGAAAGACAGTTTGGGGTCACTCTGTCTCTCTAGGCCCCCCTCCACTTGTATAAAATACCAAAAAATTCAGCCATTATAGACTGTACAATATTAATTGACATGGAGAAAGCCAGTTTGGTTTCTGTCTCTCTAGCCCCCCCTCCACTTGTATAAAATACTAAAAAATTCAGCCATTATAGACTGTACAATATTAATTGACATGGAGAAAGACAGTTTGGGGTCACTCTGTCTCTCTAGGCCCCCCTCCACTTGTATAAAATACCAAAAAATTCAGCCATTATAGACTGTACAATATTAATTGACATGGAGAAAGCCAGTTTGGTTTCTGTCTCTCTAGGCCCCCCTCCACTTGTATAAAATACTAAAAAATTCAGCCATTATAGACTGTACAATATTATGAAAAATGGACAAAGCCAGTTTAGGGTCACTCTGTCTATGACACCCTACCCTTAAGGATAAATTGCCCTAACAGCAGCCTTTCAAGATGGTATGTGATATGGAAATGCCACAAGTCCCTTTCCTCTTTGGGGGTAGATTGCACCCTACACTTACATAGAAAGTTTTAAAAAGATGTTATCGGCATCATCTTCAGCTTCATCCTCACCCTCATCAGTGTGTACGTCATCATCACAGACTATCAATTCATCGCCGCTTGAATCCGCCATTAGAGAACAGTCAGTGCTTGGATGTCTTGGATGGTGAAGGCCTTCCTCGTGGAAGATGTAGTTCATTTTTATAAACATCATTTTCTCCACATTTTTGGGAAGTAACCTTCTACGGCGATCACTGACTAAGTTCCCTGCTGTGCTGAACACTCGTTCAGAGTACACACTGGAGGGTGGGCAGCTTAGGTATTGCAAAGCAAGTTTGTACATGGGTTTCCAAATGGCTTGCTTTTCTTCCCAGTAAGGAAAGGGACTGTCTGACATTTCCATATCAACTACCTCTTGAAAGTAATCCTCCACCATCCTTTGCATGTTTATACTCATATTGGATGGACTTATGGGCAAAGTGACACTTTTTTTTGAAAAATCCTTCAAACCAGCCCAGATGTTAAATTGTTCTCGTCTGCCCCCTGTGTCTTCCCTGCTTCTTTTTTGGAAATTTAATTTTTTACGAGCAACAGCTTGAGAAAGTGAAGGAGGACACGTCGTCAAGCCGAGGCCCAGTTCAGCGGCCAACTTGCTGAGCAATAGCTCCTTGCAAAAGTTCACATCTCGCTCATTTACAAGTAAAGACTCAATGTAGGTTTTAAACCTTGGATCAAGCACAGTGGCCAAAACGTACTGATCCGAGTTCAAGATCTTAATAACTCGAGGATCATTGTGAAGCGAATTAAGTACTTGATCGACAAGGCCAACATACTTTGCTGAATTGCTTGCTTTCAGCTCCTCCTTCATTTTCTCAAGCTGCTTTTCCAATAGTCTAATTAAAGGAATGACTTGGCTCAAACTAGCAGAGTCTGCACTGACCTCACATGTCACAACTTCAAATGGTTTCAGCACCTTGCACAGCACTGAAAGGATTCCCCACTGTGCAAGAGTGAAATACATCCCCCCTCCTTTCCCAATGTCATGACTTGTGCAATATGCTTGGATGGCTTTGCGCTGTTCCTCCATCCTCTGAAGCATGTACAGGGTGGAATTCCACCGAGTTACCACCTCTTGCTTAAGTTGGTGGCAGGGCAAGTTAAACTGCTCTTGGAGCTGCTGTAATCTCCTACATGCTGTGGCTGAATGCCTGAAATGGCCTGAAATTTTACGGGCCACCGAAAGCATCTCCTGCACCTCACGGTTATTTCGTAGGAAGCTCTGCACCACCAAGTTGATGGTGTGAGCAAAACAGGGAATATGTTGGAAATCACCCAGCTGTAATGCTCGCACTATATTGTTGGCGTTATCTGAAATGACATACCCTGGGGAGAGTCCGAGTGGTATAAGCCATGCATCAATCACATCTCTCAGTTTGCGTAACAAATTGTCAGCCGTATGCCTGTTAGTGAAGCCGGTGATACAAAGAGTGGCCTGCCTGTGACAAATGTTACGTAGTGGTGTACATGCTGCTGCTGTTCCTGCTGGTGAAGGTGAATGACCAACCCAGTGGGCTGTCACAGTCATATAGTCTTTGGTTTGGCCACTTCCACTTGTCCACATATCTGTGGTTAAGTGAACAGTGGGCAGAATGGCATTTTTCAGCGCAATCTCTACATTTTTACACACTTTTTGGTATAGTTGTGGAATAGCTTTACGGGAGAAATGGTGTCGCGATGGAATTCTGTAACGCGGACACAAAACCTCAATTAACTGTGAAAAACCAGCTGCGTTTATTGTGGAGATTGGACGCAGATCTAACACTAACATTGCAGCCATGGCGTCTGTGATTCGCTTGGCGACTGGGTGACTGCTGTCATATTTGCTTCCCCTCGCAAATGATTGTTTCACAGTTAATTGCTGAAATGTAGGACTGCTCATTTTATTCACCTGCCTCTGGGATGACGATTCACCCCCAGCAGCAGCAACAGCAGCAGCAGGACTAACGCTTTCTTCAGAGGAATCAATAATAGTGCCGGAGTCATCCAGCCTTAAGTGGGATGCCGGGCTAACTCCGAGCGCTACTGAGGATATTGATGAGGATGGTGTGGTGGGTGTATTTTGTAGCCGTCGGTATGTCGGTGAGCGGAGGGTCTTAGCTGATGAGGGAGTGCTTGTATTCTTTTGGGAAGAACTTTCAGCTTTTCCCAACACTTTGCCATGAACTCTCGTTAAATGGCGTAACATAGACGAGGTTCCAAGATGGTTAAGGTCCCTCCCTCGACTGACTGTGGCTTCACATACACTACAAATGGCTATACAATTGTTGTCTGGATTTGGGTAGAAATAATTCCACACATAAGAAGTGGATTTTTTTGTTTTATGCCCAGGCATGACAATGGCCTTTTTCTTGTCACGTGCCAGAACTGCTGCCACTGGTGCAGGACTTACACAAACAACCTCATCCTCATCAACATCCTCATTAGCGCCCTCGTCGCCTACACAAATCTCCCCCTCATCCTCTTCTAATTCCAAAGTGGCATCCTCAATTTGGGTATCACCGGCTACACTCGGGCTATTAAGGCACACATCAGCAGAATGCTCACGATTAGACATCCCACTGTTGGATGGACTCTCCACAGGGATTGTTGTCATTTGTGAATCAGAGCAAATATTCTCCTGTAATGCCTCACTGGTATCTTGCAGCTCAGCTTTGACGCGTAACAGTAGTTGTGCACCAATTGTAGCCTGGGTAACTTTTTGGGATCTGCCACTAATAGCCAAAGGTGAAGGCCTCATTCTCTCTTTGCCACTGCGTGTGTAGAATGGCATGCTTGCAATTTTTTTTTTATCGTCACTTAACTTTTGCTCAGTTACACTTCTTTTTCGCTTCAATACAGTAAATTTTTTTTTGGTTTTTGTTTTTTGCACTAATTTGAAAAAACTCTGTTGTTTGACATCGCCTTGGCCAGATGACGTACTGGGAACACTAACATCAGGACTGGTGACAGAACCTGGTTGCTCATTTAGATCATATGTGGACTGCTTTGAATCCATTCTGAGCGCAAACCACTGAGGAGTGCTACAAATTATTGAGTAGATACTGCTGACAGATATGACTTTTGACAGCCAGAAATATTAATGCACAATTAGGGAGGACACCCCAAAAACACTGAGGAGTGCTACAAATTATTGAGTAGATACTGCTGACAGATATGACTTTTGACAGCCAGAAATATTAATGCACAATTAGGGAGGACACCCCAAAAACACTGAGGAGTGCTACAAATTATTGAGTAGATACTGCTGACAGATATGACTTTTGACAGCCAGAAATATTAATGCACAATTAGGGAGGACACCCCAAAAACACTGAGGAGTGCTACAAATTATTGAGTAGATACTGCTGACAGATATGACTTTTGACAGCCAGAAATATTAATGCACAATTAGGGAGGACACCCCAAAAACACTGAGGAGTGCTAAAAATTATTGAGTAGATACTGCTGACAGATATGACTTTTGACAGCCAGAAATATTAATGCACAATTAGGGAGGACACCCCAAAAACACTGAGGAGTGCTACAAATTATTGAGTAGATACTGCTGACAGATATGACTTTTGACAGCCAGAAATATTAATGCACAATTAGGGAGGACACCCCAAAAACACTGAGGAGTGCTACAAATTATTGAGTAGATACTGCTGACAGATATGACTTTTGACAGCCAGAAATATCAATGCACAATTAGGGAGGACACCCCAAAAACACTGAGGAGTGCTACAAATTATTGAGTAGATACTGCTGACAGATATGACTTTTGACAGCCAGAAATATTAATGCACAATTAGGGAGGACACCCCAAAAACACTGAGGAGTGCTACAAATTATTGAGTAGATACTGCTGACAGATATGACTTTTGACAGCCAGAAATATTAATGCACAATTAGGGAGGACACCCCAAAAACACTGAGGAGTGCTAAAAATTATTGAGTAGATACTGCTGACAGATATGACTTTTGACAGCCAGAAATATTAATGCACAATTAGGGAGGACACCCCAAAAACACTGAGGAGTGCTACAAATTATTGAGTAGATACTGCTGACAGATATGACTTTTGACAGCCAGAAATATTAATGCACAATTAGGGAGGACACCCCAAAAACACTGAGGAGTGCTAAAAATTATTGAGTAGATACTGCTGACAGATATGACTTTTGACAGCCAGAAATATTAATGCACAATTAGGGAGGACACCCCAAAAACACTGAGGAGTGCTACAAATTATTGAGTAGATACTGCTGACAGATATGACTTTTGACAGCCAGAAATATTAATGCACAATTAGGGAGGACACCCCAAAAACACTGAGGAGTGCTAAAAATTATTGAGTAGATACTGCTGACAGATATGACTTTTGACAGCCAGAAATATTAATGCACAATTAGGGAGGACACCCCAAAAACACTGAGGAGTGCTACAAATTATTGAGTAGATACTGCTGACAGATATGACTTTTGACAGCCAGAAATATTAATGCACAATTAGGGAGGACACCCCAAAAACACTGAGGAGTGCTACAAATTATTGAGTAGATACTGCTGACAGATATGACTTTTGACAGCCAGAAATATTAATGCACAATTAGGGAGGACACCCCAAAAACACTGAGGTGTGCTACAAATTATTTAGTAGATAATGCTGACAGATATGACTTTTGACAGCCAGAAATATTAATGCACAATTATGGGGGACACCCCAAAAGCGCTGGGGAGTGCCAAATATGAAGAAAAAATAATAAACCTCTATCCTCCTCTCTGCACTAGCGATTTTGGTTAGAGCAATTGCAAGAACAATATGGTATTCTCTGTCCCTGCTCTAATTAGCCTATGACTACACCCTGCTCTCTCCCTCTGTCAAATGGCGATGGATTGCTGTGGAGGCGTGTATTTATAAAGTTGAAGTATCGCGAGAACCGAGTCCCGAGATCCGACGACGTCACAATGACGTTCGGCCTCGATTTGGATTCGGAATGGGCGGGAGAGTACCGAGCTGCTCAGCTCGGTACTCGGATACCCAAAGTTCGGGTGGGTTCGGTTCTCGGAGAACCGGACCCGCCCATCTCTAGTTTTAATACCTGCTTCTGAATGAATTGATTGCTCAAACTTGCTGTTTGAACTATTTTGCCATTCAGAACATAAGAGAAAGCACAATTGACATTTAAAGTATTTGCGCAATGATTATTTATTGATTAAGGGGCAACATGTATTTAATATTAACTTATGGGGGGAAAAAATATTTATATTAAGGGGACAAAATTATTTAATTATTATATTCTGGCACTATGTAATACCAAATTGGGCAAGAAAAATAATTATATCTACCATTAACAATCAGATAAAATTATTATATATTCACATTTCCCACATAATATAATGCTATAATAGTGTTAATAGTTAAAAAAACAAACAAACAAAAAAAACATTCCCTCGTAAGTTAATATTAAATTTATTTTGCCCCTTCATAAATAATGATTGCCCAAATAATTTAAATGTCAATAGTGCTTTCTCTCAGTTTGAGCAATCTCGCCATTCACAACCACCTCTTTTATTTTGGCCGTTCGAATGGCGGTGTGGCGGTGGTTTTGCAAACCCCAGCTTATTAAATCTGGCAGTATGTATGTTCATCATTATTAAAATCGGGATGGTGAGTTGTAAAGTGGTGGTTTTGAAAAATGTTGTTTCGGACTAACTGCGGTTTGGGCTTTAAATCCGGCGGAAAACTGGCCAAAAAGCGGCGATTTGAACAAACCGCCCTTTAGAAAATCTAGTTCTTAGTGTCAACTTTAATAATCGACAATGTCCCCTATTGCCTGGGGAAACTGATGTTTTATAGAGCTTGCTATTAGATCATCTAACATATGAAAAGGCTTACCATCAGTGATTGTGCTTTTATCACCAGTGATAACCAGGGCCGGATTAAGGGAATGGAGGCCCCTGGGCTAAGGGGGCCTCCATTCCCCCCGTGAGGGCCCCCCCGTGATCCGAGCTGCACCCCCCCCGGCACTTACCTCCTTCCCCGGCGCACTGTACGCTCTTTACTGAGGAGATCTCGTGAGAGTGAGACTCAACGAGATCTCCTCAGTAAGGAGACTACAGCGTGCCGGAGAAGGACCGCAGTGAAAGTGCGCCCCCGCCCCGACCGATCAATACTGCTGCTGAGCACTTTCAAGGGCCCCCTGGATGCCCAAGGCCCCTGGGCTGTAGCCCAGTTAGCCCTAGGGTTAATCCGGCCCTGGTGATAACCCTGGCAGCAATAATATTGACTGCTAAACCTCCTTTATGGCTTAAATGAATCATGCAAGTCAGGGGACATCTGGACTTTTTTTGTCACTGTTTTGTGTTTCGATGTTTTCACAAATCAGCAATCACTGAGTCTGCATGACTTGTGTATGATAAAGTTTAATCACAACATACCCACCTAGTGTGTCTAGCAGTGATTACTATCTCCATTTTAAGTAACAGGTTCGCAATTACAAAATACTGCCACCACCATGGTTTGTGTCACTGAATATCGACGTCAGTAACAAGCTGCGGGAGAGAGGAGGCTGCTGGGTCCCGGCGACGCGCGGATTGGTAAGTTTCTGTTTTTTGTTTTTTTATGGCTGGCGCCTGGTGCGGGGCAGAGTGAGAGGGACAGAGAGCAAAGGAGGGGGACAGAGAGCAGAGGATGATGACAGCGAGCAGAGGATGGTGACAGCGGAGCAGAGGATGGGGACAGCGGAGCAGAGGATGGTGACAGCGGAGCAGAGGAGGGGGACATAGAGCAGAGGAGGGGGACATAGAGCAGCGGATGGTGACAGAGAGCAGAGGATGATGACAGCGAGCAGAGGATGGTGACAGCGGAGCAGAGGATGGTGACAGCGGAGCAGAGGAAGGGGACAGAGAGCAGAGGAGGGGGACAGAGAAGCAGAGGTGGGGGACAGAGAGCAGAGGATGGGGACAGAGAGCAGAGGATGATGACAGCGGAGCAGAGGCTGGTGACAGCGGAGCAGAGGATGGTGACAGCGGAGCAGAGGATGGTGACAGTGGAGCAGAGGAGGGGGACAGAGAGCAGAGGAGGGGGACAGAGAAGCAGAGGTGGGGGACTGAGGGCAGAGGATGGTGACCACGGAGCAGAGGAGGGGGACAGAAAGCAGAGGATGGTGACAGCGGAGCAGAGGAGGGGGACAGAGGGCAGAGGAGGGGGACAGAGAGCAGAGGATGGTGACAGCGGAGCAGAGGATGGGGACAGAGAGCAGAGGATGGGGACAGCGGAGCAGAGGATGATGACAGCAAGCAGAGGATGGGGAAAGAAAGCAGAGGAGGGGGGACAGAGAGCAGAAGAAGGGGACAGAGATCAGAAGAGGGGGACAGAGAGCAGAGGAGGGGGACAGAGGGCAGAGGATGGTGACAGCGGAGCAGAGGATGGGGACAGCGAGCAGAGGATGGGGACAGAGAGCAGAGGATGGGGACAGAGGGCAGAGGAGGGGGACAGAGAGCAGAGGATGGTGACAGCGGAGCAGATGATGGGGACAGCGAGCAGAGGATGGGGACAGAGAGCAGAGGATGGGGACAGAGGGCAGAGGAGGGGGACAGAGAGCAGAGGATGGTGACAGCGGAGCAGAGGAGGGGGACAGAGAGCAGAGGAGGGGGACAGAGAAGCAGAGGTGGGGGACAGAGAGCAGAGGATGGGGACAGAGAGCAGAGGATGATGACAGCGGAGCAGAGGATGGTGACAGCGGAGCAGAGGATTGTGACAGCGGAGCAGAGGATGGTGACAGCGGAGCAGAGGAGGGGGACAGAGAGCAGAGGATGATGACAGCGAGCAGAGGATGGTGACAGCGGAGCAGAGGATGGTGACAGTGGAGCAGAGGAGGGGGACAGAGAGCAGAGGAGGGGAACAGAGAAGCAGAGGTGGGGGACTGAGGGCAGAGGATGGTGACAGCGGAGCAGAGGAGGGGGACAGAAAGCAGAGGATGGTGACAGCAGAGCAGAGGAGGGGGACAGAGGGCAGAGGAGGGGGACAGAGAGCAGAGGATGGTGACAGCGGAGCAGAGGATGGGGACAGAGAGCAGAGGATGGGGACAGCGGAGCAGAGGATGATGACAGCAAGCAGAGGATGGGGACAGAAAGCAGAGGAGGGGGGACAGAGAGCAGAAGAAGGGGACAGAGATCAGAAGAGGGGGACAGAGAGCAGAGGAGGGGGACAGAGGGCAGAGGATGGTGACAGCGGAGCAGAGGATGGGGACAGCGAGCAGAGGATGGGGACAGAGAGCAGAGGATGGGGACAGAGGGCAGAGGAGGGGGACAGAGAGCAGAGGATGGTGACAGCGGAGCAGAGGATGGGGACAGAGAGCAGAGGAGGGTGACAGCGGAGCAGAGGAGGGTGACAGTGGAGCAGAGGAGGGGGACAGAGAGCAGAGGATGGTGACAGCGGAGCAGAGGAGGGGGACAGAGAGCAGAGTGAGAGGGACAGAGAGCAGAGGAGGGGGACAGAAAGCAGAGGATGGGTACAGAGAGCAGAGGATGATGACAGCGAGCAGGGGATGGTGACAGCGGAGCAGAGGATGGTGACAACGGAGCAGAGGAGGGGGACAGAGAGCAGGGGAGGGGGACAGAGAAGCAGAGGTGGGGGACAGAGGGCAGAGGAGGGGGACAGAGAGCAGAGGAGGGTGACAGCGGAGCAGAGGAGGGTGACAGTGGAGCAGAGGATGGTGACAGCGGAGCAGAGAAGGGGGACAGAGAGCAGGGGAGGGGGACAGAGAAGCAGAGGTGGGGGACAGAGGGCAGAGGAGGGGGACAGAGAGCAGAGGAGGGTGACAGCGGAGCAGAGGAGGGTGACAGTGGAGCAGAGGAGGGGGACAGAGAGCAGAGGATGGTGACAGCGGAGCAGAGGAGGGGGACAGAGAGCAGAGTGAGAGGGACAGAGAGCAGAGGAGGGGGACAGAGAGCAGAGGATGGGGACAGCGGAGCAGAGGATGATGACAGCAAGCAGAGGATGGGGACAGAAAGCAGAGGAGGGGGGACAGAGAGCAGAAGAAGGGGACAGAGATCAGAAGAGGGGGACAGAGAGCAGAGGAGGGGGACAGAGGGCAGAGGATGGTGACAGCGGAGCAGAGGATGGGGACAGCGAGCAGAGGATGGGGACAGAGAGCAGAGGATGGGGACAGAGGGCAGAGGAGGGGGACAGAGAGCAGAGGATGGTGACAGCGGAGCAGAGGATGGGGACAGAGAGCAGAGGAGGGTGACAGCGGAGCAGAGGAGGGTGACAGTGGAGCAGAGGAGGGGGACAGAGAGCAGAGGATGGTGACAGCGGAGCAGAGGAGGGGGACAGAGAGCAGAGTGAGAGGGACAGAGAGCAGAGGAGGGGGACAGAAAGCAGAGGATGGGTACAGAGAGCAGAGGATGATGACAGCGAGCAGGGGATGGTGACAGCGGAGCAGAGGATGGTGACAACGGAGCAGAGGAGGGGGACAGAGAGCAGGGGAGGGGGACAGAGAAGCAGAGGTGGGGGACAGAGGGCAGAGGAGGGGGACAGAGAGCAGAGGAGGGTGACAGCGGAGCAGAGGAGGGTGACAGTGGAGCAGAGGATGGTGACAGCGGAGCAGAGAAGGGGGACAGAGAGCAGGGGAGGGGGACAGAGAAG
The DNA here is from genome assembly GCF_038048845.1 of Mixophyes fleayi. NCBI lineage: Eukaryota > Metazoa > Chordata > Amphibia > Anura > Limnodynastidae > Mixophyes > Mixophyes fleayi. The sequence continues at coordinate 130,792,541 of NC_134407.1, read as the reverse complement.
CAGAGGTGGGGGACAGAGGGCAGAGGAGGGGGACAGAGAGCAGAGGAGGGTGACAGCGGAGCAGAGGAGGGTGACAGTGGAGCAGAGGAGGGGGACAGAGAGCAGAGGATGGTGACAGCGGAGCAGAGGAGGGGGACAGAGAGCAGAGTGAGAGGGACAGAGAGCAGAGGAGGGGGACAGAAAGCAGAGGATGGGTACAGAGAGCAGAGGATGATGACAGCGAGCAGGGGATGGTGACAGAGGAGCAGAGGATGGTGACAACGGAGCAGAGGAGGGGGACAGAGAGCAGGGGAGGGGGACAGAGAAGCAGAGGTGGGGGACAGAGGGCAGAGGAGGGGGACAGAGAGCAGAGGAGGGTGACAGCGGAGCAGAGGAGGGTGACAGTGGAGCAGAGGATGGTGACAGCGGAGCAGAGGAGGGGGACAGAGAGCAGAGGATGGTGACAGCAGAGCAGAGGAGGGGGACAGAGGGCAGAGGAGGGGGGCAGAGGATGGTGACAGCGGAGCAGAGGAGGGGGACAGAGGGCAGAGGATGGGGATAGAGAGCAGAGGAGGGGGGACAGAGTGACAGAGCAGAGGAGGCGTGACAGAGGGCAGAGGGGGCAGTGTGTCTGGATGCAGAGGGGGCAGAGAGCCTGAGGACAGAGTGTCTGGATGCAGAGGGGGCATTTTTGCATACAACTAAATATGTTTTTCTGTCCTGACCTAAATACTTATTACAATTTTTTGACCCAACTACTGCTAAAACAGGACTGCTCAATAATTATTTTGGAGGGGTGCCTTGAAAAAATTTGGAGACTCTAAGGGTGCCGCGAACTGCAAAAGTTTGGGAACCACTGGCTTAAGTTATACACAAAGTGAATAATAATGATAATAATAATAATAATAATAATATGACATAAAATTGTGCAACATAGTTTCTTTAAAAATGAGAAATACAAAAATAGAAACGACCCCCACAAATTCCTATATGTTGTGGGAGGACTTAGAGCTATGGATCATAACCTCAGTTAGTATTGGTCTCCAGGTGAAATTAACAAGGATGCTTTATCCTTAAGGTGGTTTTAATATATCCGTTCTTTCCGCCCGCCTCCCTTTGAAATCACTTTGAAGGTATCAGGTCTGGGCGTAGTGGACACAGCACCAGCTAAGTTTGGTACAGCCAGAGAGTAGTGGTGCGGAATCAAGAGTTATTATCTGTATTCACCAGAGCCCATTACAAAGCCGGATGGATTTGGTTGCAATGAGTAACCAAGTCATGGTCCACAGAAGTTGCTCATAGCATGGTGTGCAGAGCGCTACAAGCAAGTAACTTTGAAGGCAGAATAATCAGAGTAGCTGAGGTCAGCAGGATCTAGGTTAAACTAACAGAATCAACAAGCAAATAGGAAAATCCAAATGGCAAAACCTGTCAGTGCAGAACAAAGTCAGGATCCAGGTATCACAAAATCAGAAACAAGCCAGGTCAGTATTTAGGTAGTAAACAGAAAAAGACACTCAAAACAGCAAAGCTGATACTCTGGCAGGAAATGACAGGCAGAACAGGTTTATATAATGTTTGGAAGTTCAATTCCGCACTTCTGTGATGCTAGCAATCACCTAATTGCAACTCAGTAAACTTGCATCAGCTGTGCTTGTCATGCTATGTAGGGAGAGTTGAATATTGAGTCCTGTAGCTATATACAGGAATGCTAACAGAAGCGCAGTGTACATGCTAAAATGAGGAAATCTCACACCTGGATGTGAATCTTAGTCTATTCAGGAATTATAAGTTTTCTCTTGAATTTTACAGATTCATAATAATACATGGACTCAACAGAGTTTAAATTTACCTATGTGTAGACATGAAACATCACTATAAAATATTGATTATTTGGAACAACGCTCCCTTTTATTTTTATTAAATAATTATGCTGTTTTGACACTAGGTTTCCTAAAAATCCCTAAAAGATTTACGGTTGCCAGAAAGGTAAATTGGTGAATTCACTTTGCATACTGTTTTGCTAGAAGTAGCAACCTGTGCCTCAGTGCAATCAAGTGATTTAACAGCAACTACAGTCTGCTTGCTTGGAACCGCCAATATTAACTGAGCAGCTAGGTGCAAGAAAAAAGGGTTTGCGGTTGACCTCAAGCTATGGTCGCAGCAGCCTCTCTAAAATGTGTGAAATATCAGAGAATTCATTTATGGTGGTTTCAGAACAGAGACGTAACGTTATACTTTAGCGCCCAGAGCAACAAAACAAAAATGCCGCCCCAGCCCTCAATTTTAACCAAATGAGCCTAAAATATTCATAAACTGCACCCCCCTCCCTTCAGGATTGCATCCTGGGCTGTAACCCCTATCGCACAGCCCTAGTTACGGCCCTGTTTTAGAAACTTTTGCCTTATGTGGGGAATGTATTTCAGATAGACTAAAAACATCAGTGTAAATTAGTTGTAAACTCTTTCTGCATTATATATCTGCTCTGAGTGAATAATACAATAAGTTTCTTTTTTGTTTTTTTTGTAGTAACGTGTTACAAGAATGGATAATGAAGAGAGGCTAACATTTTTTATTTTTTTTTAAGTGACCAGACAATGCCTTAATTATGCGAAGCAGTTATATCAGGTAAATTGAATACATTCATATTCTCTTGCTGGCTTGTTTAAACCTAGAGAGTCTCTCCGTTTAATTAGATTTTCAGTGAAACATCATTGCTCAATTGCATCCAAGAGAAAGAAGGAAAAAAAGTCCTTTACGCTTTTAATTTCAAGCAAACAGGCGACAAAGACAATGATTTAACGTCATGGTTAGTAAATCTTCCCTCGTACTGGGCAGCTGTAGAAAGATCGTGCATAATCTCAAGAAAAATAACAAAAAAAATAAAAATAACACACAGCTATCCACTTTTCACTCACATCTCGTACTAATGATACCAAAGTGCCTCACTTTGCATCTGTAACAAGGCAAATTTAGGAGACATAAAATATGGGAATAAGTAACGCTGCTTCTTTTTCTTAGGGTTTTATATTTTGTAAATTAGCGAGCGAAGATGCTGGAGAAAATGATCTTCATCTGGTGTGAGTTTTAGCGTGCATAATGTGAGGCTTTAGGCTAATTTAAATGCATGCTGACGTTCCTTTTGTCTAAGCTCTTTTATCCTGTATGAGGCGGGAAAATCTTAGCCTGCTTTCCTTCTTATCAAATGCAGAGTCTTATATAAAGACTTGTTTCTAACATAAAGTTTTGGCTTTTAGCTGTTGAAAACAAAAAGTGATAAAGGAGATTAACATATATTTCAATTCCACATGTATTTGTGATGACTCCCTTATGTTCTATTCCTAGTAAAATGCCTGTCATCCTTCTATATACCCTCTAATCTTTTTATAAGACTTAACCACTAGCTCAGTGTCTATCTCTGTCCAATGTTGTTCTCTAATATGTCGGCTCCCACTATGTACCCCCTCCCCCCCTTTTTTTTTCTGTACCCTTTCCCTTTTACCATAAACCGTTTTAATAAAAGCATTGATGTTAAAAAAAAAATACTTAATCACTAAATGTACAGTATGTCAGAATAGATAGAGGTGAGCTGTGAGGACAGAAGGAGATTAGGTACTGCAAAACACATAATTTTGGCCCCAAAGCTTCATTTTTCTACGGGGAAGGGGGTGCAAAATGATGCATTTCACCGCCAATCGCATCACGGCAGGGTGCAGGATGCGTGGGTATGGCATACTGACCTGGGAGTCTCTGAACATTCCAGGAGATGGACAAGTATTAATAATTATATAGAAGATTTTTAAACATCACTGGAGTTATCACACCTTTTACAGATCTCCATAGCTGACAATTTCTTCACATTACAATTTAAATAGTAAGAACTTTACTGCACTATGCAGCACTCCATGTTACTAAAAGTGAAGGTCCCAATTAAACTGAAACAATTATTTATTATTTTTTATTAACAGTTATATAAATAGCACCCCCCCATTACTCAACACTTTAAAGAGAAAGTGTAATCAGTCTTGGCCCATTGGTGCTTCCAGTCTAAATTCCTTAACACAAACAGACACTTGTTTTTATTGCATCGTGAGAACCTATGTCTGGAACATGGTGTATAGGGATACCCCTTTTCAAATGCCCTGTTAACAGAACAATCATATGGGTATGTGTAGGAGCTGTTTGTCACTAGAGGTACCACTTGAGATTTACACTTTGACTTTGCTTAAAGTACTGAGTTGGACAGCAAGATGGGGAAAGTTTCATAGATTGTAAGCTTGCGAGCAGGGCCTTCTCACCTCTTTGTCTGTTTTACCCAGTTTGTTTATTAGTTTATTACGTTTGTCCCCAATTGTAAAGCGCTACGGAATATGTTGGCGCTATATAAATAACTGATGATGATGATGATGATGATATATTTTGACTGTCTGAGAACATCTGCATGTCCGCATACATCGACACCTAGCCATGGAAGCTACAGGCCTGTTCAACCACTGCGTATCATTTCAAGTTTGATCCCTCTTTAAAGCTGTTATGCAGTTCTTTATTTAGAATTTCACCCCCAACCAGTTCTGGTCTTTCTGTATTGATGGTTCAGCCATGAGGCATGCGACGCAGTCACGCTTGCTGGGCCCCAGCATGTTTGGATAAGCTTGATCATGTGCTTCACAGCTTGGATTTCCTCTCTGTCCCAGCTTTTTCTCTGCACTTCTTTACAACCTGAAAGGAAGTAAAGCAGTACATTACGATGAAACTGTGGCTGGTATAGGTGAAGATCTCTACCGGTCTGGTTGTGGTAGTTTATCAAAATGAGTCTTTAGTCATAACACCGACCTGTCACTCTGTACCTGCACCAGTTCTGAAAAGAAACAGATATGTTAATAACCAAGGTAAAAGTCAAAAGCAAACATCTGACACAAGATTTCCAACTTACCGTCTGGATCAATGTGCATCTCTCCAAATTCTTGCCTTTGAATTCAGCCAGTCTGTTACTCTCGAGAACCATTAACAGTTTGCTGATCTTGGCGAGTTGGATGGTACTGTCTGGTAGGCGGTAATACTACCGGTGCACCCTGATGTCGTGCCCAAGGAAGTTCGCCAACTGATCCATTGCTGTGTTGTTTAAGTTGAGGACCTTTGTGAGATTGGCAAAGTGCTTTTGAATCTTTATGGAAGACAGTGTGTGGGGATGTTTGGCCCCACACTATCGGGCAAACAGTCATATGCAATCGGAGCCTCTGAAGTGTGACAAGGTAGCTAGTCTTACAAACATGTACACATTTTGGTTATCCACTCCATGTCCTTCATTCTTTTTTGTGAGAAGTTCCATTGCACGTTGCATGGCTGGTATCAGCAAGATGAGGACTTTTCTCCCTAGTTTTACTAGATCTTCCTCTCAACCTTGGAAAGTGCTAGGGCCACATCTTCGTAGAGATCTGAAGTATCTCTTAAGAAGAAAGTAGTCAGCAACATGTTGGAAACTTCCCCTTCCCTTTGTCGATTGAACAAGATCACGTGCGCCAGGGTGACTTTTGCAAGCAGTGTCCAGTGGTTAAGTGTAGGCTCGGAGAATAGACTATTTTGGTAGGTTTGCTGCTTCTTGAGGTACAAGTGCATCTTTTTCACATGTTCCATGAAAGGTAAGAGCTGAGGCATATTCCACTTGGACTCCTTAAGAGTTTTCAAGGCAGCCAATAAGATCAACTCGTTCCATCTTGCCTCATAATCTTCCTGAAGCTGCGTGCATTTTCATCTATAGCAATGCAGCCCTCCATCATGCTCGCTATCTCTGGCAGGCCGTGCCTGACCTTGAGTACCAGCGGGGGTGTCTTAAATGTACCTGTCTCTGTCACTCACCGGACCGTGAGTGCCTCTTCCCGGACATTTAGGAACCGTGGCCGTCCTCCATCCTGAGGGTCTGCGCATGCGCAGCCCTTTCCTACCCTTCAGTGTATATCCCTTTAACTTAATTGGCAGATCAGGCAACACTCCCTATATTAAGCACCTATGCTCAACACCACGTTGCCTGATCTTGGAGTCTCATTCCCCATGAGTCTCTGAAGGTGTTTCCTCGTTTGTTCAGCGCTGCTGATTCCTGTGGTTTCCAAACCACTTCTACCTCTGTGGTTTCCAAACCACTTCTATTACTGTGGTTCCCATACCACTTCTACCATCTATTGTATCATCGTGACTGTTTGCTGATTCCTATCCGCTGCCTCCGTGCACTACAGTCTTCTAAGCCACTTCAACTCTATCTCATATCATTGTGACTGTTTGCTGATTCCTATCCGCTGCCTCCGTGCACTTCAGCCACTCTCCACATCTACTCACCTGTTCATCATCAAGACTGTGAGCTGATTCCTATCCACTGCCTCCGTGCACTTCAGCCACTCTCCACATCTACTCACCTGTTCATCATCAAGACTGTGAGCTGATTCCTATCCGCTGCCTCCGTGCACTACAGCCTCCAGCTTGCAACTCGTCTGTGTTCCAACACCGTGACTGTTAGCTGATTCCTATCCGCTGCCTCTGTGCACTACAGTCTCCAGCATACAACTCGTCTGTGTTTCAACATCGTGACTGTTAGCTGATTCCTATCCGCTGCCCCTGTGCACTGCAGTCTTCATCTCATCTCTCCCGTGTTTCCTCGAGACTGCTGCTATTATTGCCATCCGCTACTCTCCGTGATCAACAGCTCCTGGTCTACTCTGCTCACCCGGGTTCCATCGCTATTTGCACCTGCTGGTTGCTACTGGTTACCTCCGGGGATCTGCAGAGCCCTGCTGCTGCTGCCAGCGCTAATCGTCCATCTGCTGCTGATCCGCTCTCCACGCCTTCCTGTGTTCTGCTGGTCTCTACCCGCCTGTCAGCATTGGATTCGTGTCTCATCCGCTATCCTGCTGCTAGATCATCACCATCCTCCTGGGTCCTCCAAGAGTCCAGTTCCGTGTTCTACCGATTCCTGTGGATTCGTGTCCCTGTTGGTTTACTTACCTGTGCGCTGCACCTACTAGACCTCTGCTTCATCTATCCAGGGACTTCTCATCCTGCCGGCCTCCTGCCGCTCAGGTATCGCTGCACTCCTGTCTGACTGCCTGCTTCTGAACCACGGTATGCATACTTCTCATTGACTGTGCTGGTGTATTGCATATCTTGCTGGACTGAGTCTGTGCTCTTCTGGAGTTTACTATCCGCTGAGACTATTACCATCATTGACTGTACTATCTTGTGCCGGATTACTTCAAGAGACTTTCCATATTTGCAGTGCTGTTCAGTCATTCATATATATATCTATATTGTGCATATTACTGTGGATCGTGTTAAGGTGCCGTGTTTACCCTGTGTTGCAGTCTCTCCCCGTGCACCTCCTCACATATATATTCAGTGGTACAACTTGCTAGTAGCAGACCACTGATCCCTGTTTCCAGTATCACCTGTTCCAGTATCCTCTCACATAGCAGTGGTACAACTTGCTATCGCAGACCACTGACTCCCCGGATACCTCCACTTGGATTCCATTCCTTCACCCAGACAGCGGTACAACTTGCTATCCGCAGACCGCTGACTCTCATCACTTCCTCGTTTCTGTTGGACATTCCTCCTCACTATAGCAGTGGTACAACTTGCTATCGCAGACCACTGACTACCTTCACGTGTCCTTGTCCATACAGTTCCTCGTGTACTATTACCTCCATATTACCAGTGTTGCTAGTCATAGACTTTCCTGAGCATCTCATCATCTGCTATTTCCTGTTCCGTGATCACCCTGCTACCAGAGTACCCTATTACCACCTACATTGCTCTGGTAAGCCTACCACCTGGTGATCCCTGGGTAAAGACTCCTAGTGCCCGTGACAGTCTCCTTGTCATAGCCAGCAACAAGCTTCACAGCATCTACTACGTGCAGAAAGTTTGATGGGATGGTAAAATATTCCAACCTCTTCAAAGGGGTAGCTCTCCTGACCTGTAGCAGTAGCTTGCCCATTTCTCTAAGCTTCTGACGGATAGACTCACTGTGGCTTATTGCCCCTTCGGTTTAGCTTACATCTCTTTATGTGTCGACATGGGTATTTTTTTGCAGTAAGCCTTGGTAGGCTGCACAGTGCATGGAGCCTTTGGCATCCATCTCTTTGTCTGGAAGTTGAATTGGGACCAGAACACCCATGTCCGGTCCTCATCACCTCAGTGTTGTACGCAAAATTGCTCCTTTTGCGAAGATGTGCCAATTGTATGCACCTTTCTTTCGAGTGCTTGAGGAATTTCATGGCCCAGGCTACTTCAGTCTCATTGCAGTAAACATGCTCCATATGCCAGGCTATTTTTGAGAGGGGCTTCTCAGAGTACAGGGAGTACTGCTTTTTGTTATATGCCCTGGAGCCATCACTGTTTCTGGATAGCGTTTGGACAGACTGTATTCTCTCCGACCCTCTGTGTTTAATACATCGCTGCTAGCAGGCAGGCAATGGCGGGCAATAGGACATCACAGCTGGTGTCTGAACTGCTCTCCTCCAAAGTGTCAGGGAATATTCATCTCCACTGCTCTCTGGGCTATAATCTGAACTCCCAGTGGGCTCTGTTATGCTCCACTGTCCCCACTTTAATTTCAGCAACAGACAGATGCGAATGTGTCTTTGTCGCTGTCAAGTGAAACAAGCGCGGGAATGCTGTACGTGCCTTCTTATGCATGACCTCTAGCAGTGGCACTTGCACACACACTCTCCCCTCCACACTGGACAAACGCACACTTTTGATCCGACAAAAGTGACTCACAGGGACATGCCAGATCTTAATGCCAAGGGAATCAGCAAGGTCTCCTGCATTGATTAGCCTTAGGAAGCTTTGGAAGGACCTCATTTTTTGTCCTCACTACGACTAAAGTCCCCACAGCGTTGGTGTAAAAACAGGTCAATGTTTGCACACCAACACACACACACGGAATTTTGCATGCACATTTCACTTTCTGCATTTGCCGGCAGGCTGCTAGTGACCAGTAAAAACAGTTTGCAGTTTAGAGTATTTTTGCATAACTGCACATAGATTCATAGGAGAGAATAGTCCATGCATCTTCTGCTCTGTTGTTTTGCTGGAAGCTGTAGGATCTGAACGTGTGTACTCTATTTTACTAACATTCATTCAGAATTTTTATTTTTATTTTCTACTGGTTTAACACTATTTTTGCTATAACATAACTCATGCAGATGCACACCTGATTTGACTGCTTTCTGCACATATATTGTCGTTACACTATAAATATGGGACATAGTACAATAGTACAATTAAAGCCAGGTATTATTATTATTATTATTATCCTTTATTTGTTAGGCGCCACAAGGTTTCCGCGGCGCCGTACACAGTACAAAACAGTCGACTATACAGGGTGAAACAGTACAAAACAATAAACAAAAATACCAGAAACTCCAGGCTGGCTGATGCAAAATACAGAGCAGAAGAACAGGTAGGGAGACATGAGGGAAGAGGGCCCTGCTCAAGTGAGCTTACAGGTACACTTTTTATGACAATAGAAGCCCTCAAATTACGATTTACATAATATTTGCTCGGTTTTCTCTCAAATTGACACACAGCCAAATATGTGTATATGCATATTTATTGAATTTACTTACTGTTGTATTAACGTGCAGCACAAGAGTGGAGGGGCTTATCCTGTGTTATGATAAGTTATGCTTGTAAAGGGTTTGATTGAAATACTATATTACACATCTTTATTAATGTGTGCAACTCCTCAGATTACAAATACATTATATGATTTTTTTGTTATTTTTGTTTTAGCACACAACTTTCAATGACACAGCTTAATGTATTGCCTTGTGCATACCTTACTGCAACATTTACTAAATACATTGTTTGATCCAAAATGTAAGCTTGCACCTTGTTAGACGTCAGTTCTCTCTAAACAAAATTCCATATTACTGATACACAACAAATCTGTCACATGGATCTGCTGTTACACTGAACAAAATGACGTTGTTCAGCAGGTTGTCTTCTGAATTGTTTCATGAGAACACCTGAATAGTGTAGAGAGTAACTCTTGGATGTCAAATATGTGTAGAGCCTATAGTCCACCAAATTAGTCAATGTGAAAGCTATAAGTTGAGTGGGAAAAAGGACAAGCTGCCACTCCAAAAGGTTTAGTGACAGCGGAGAATGTACTTTCAGGAAGTTTTTTATGCATCCAAGCAATCATGTCAGAGACCCTGGGCCCAGCAGAGAGCGCATCAGATGGAGAGCACATGAATATTTATGGCAGAGAACAGTCCCTGAGCCTCCTACACACAAGTCATTTTTCATCATTATTAAACCGCTACCAGGTTCTAAGAGAGAAGTGCCGGGAATAGTTCTGTGTTTTTTCCCCCATGTATCTCTAAAGAAATCTTTCAGGAATATACTTTAATTCTGATATATGCTGTATTCAGCTGTGCACAGAATTCTATCTGTTAGGTCCTCATAGCAGTGTTATTTCCTGAATGAACTCAGCAGTTGTCACAGTGTACCATTGAATGGAAAGCTTCTATACCAATAGAACATTATGGTAATGAAATCCAGAGGGTTTGCTGCTACTGGTGAATCCATGGCCTCGTATGAGTGAATTAGCTGTAACTCTTGTGCCACTTAGAGAGCAGTGCATGCAAAATGAAGCCTTTCTATAAGAGGCATTAAAAGTCGCTTCCCATTCTGGCCTCTTTATTATGCTTGATGGAACTTTGGTAAAGCGACATAATGGTGTATTGTGCGGAGACTCTAAAGCCTCAAGCCTTCTTCCTACACTACAGATGTCAGGGCAAACAACTGCATGTTTACTTCTTCAGCTTTTATATGAGCTCCAGTAGGTGAAATAAAGGTCTCATCAGCTTGGCTCTGCCTCTTTTTTTTCATTCAAGGATCTGTTAAAATCTGTAATCTGTTGGGAACTTTTTTAGTGCTGCATCACTAAGGGTCATGGGAATTAATTATGCACAGGTAAAACACTGACTTATGTTTGCATAATTTATGAAGTATGACAGGTACATGTAAACAAGAAACTGATATTTAAGTAGGTATGATATATAAGTGTGTTAGATTGCTCTTTAGTGACAAGCCCCAGATTACCATATAAAAATATTATCTAAGTGGTAGAAGCACCAGCTACAGAGATTTTCAAAACCTTTAATAACAGAGGAACATACCTCCTGATATGCAAAACTTGATCCAAGACATATACGGTACCAGAATGTATTCTTCACATTTGATGTTCTGACTGGTAAGAAGAGCCTTTTTGTAAACTATTTAAAAATTCCTTATTCAAAATTGACACTAGGTGACCTATAAATATTTCCTTGTATGCAGATTACAAATTTTTAGCAGACGGTTTCACCAGTATTCCAAAGCGTAACTGCACCTTTGGCCATCTACACTTTACTGTCAGAAAATCAGTCCAACACAAAGATGTTAACATAATTTTCCCCAAAGTGTTATCACAGCAAATAAATAAATAAATGGCAACACAAGTTATATATGGATACACAAATGCATAGATCAGTTAGGAACCCAGCCTGTTACTAGTACTAAAATTTATATAAACAAATGAAAGGCTGATCAATGTCCTGTTCTGAATCTTGCCTATATAAGCAGCATTTAAAATGTTAGGTACAAAATTTAAGTTGGACAGACACAGGCAGGAGGGAAGGGGGGTTGTGTTGTCCCTGGACTGCACTGCAGACCACCATTTTTTTTTTTTGCACTTTCAATTTTTCTTTAGTAGTTTTGTTTATAGTTATAGTTAAGTTTGTTTCATTATAACATCTACATATCTTACACTGAAATGCTGCTTTTAGGTCACTATCCCGCTCTACTGAAAATCAGGACTGCTGGGACATAGCTCACCCTCTGGCGAGTGGACACTACACACTTCTTCCAATGGTATACACAGCAGGAGAGTGGCCTAGCACGTTTCACCTGCTAGGCACGCCTCCAATTATATGGCCGCACCCCTTTTTCGGCAAATAACTTTTCATGCTGATTGACTATGGGTGGTGGGGCCATGAAGTTGCTGTATTGGGGCCTAAAATTCCTCTTTGCAGCCCTCAGCCTATAATACTACGTAATATGACTGGCGCTATATAAATAAGCAATAATAAGTACTTGCATTATTGGAATATTAGTGCAATCTGTTTAGTTCTTTTGCAAACAGAAAAAAATATTTAACCTTGCTAACCACTGCACAATTGTCTATATATGGTAAGAAACCACTATTCTCTGACTGAATGTAACTTTGCACCCCGCCATGAAGGCAACCTAGCAGCATGATCTAAAATGGAATCAAGCTATCAGTGATTCTAATGCTGTGGCTGAGATCCATTTGATTCAGTTCCCAGGAACCCAATCACTGTTCACATAATACTCAATATGAATACTATGGGGTATATTCAATTAGCCACGGACATCACGGCTGTGCATTTTTTTTGTTTTTTACGGTACCACAACATCGCTGATTTCCTTCACAACCCTGTGGGGTGGCGAAGGGAAATCCGCAATTTTGTGGAAGTGCCTTTGGGTCCTTTCCGGTGGCACTTCACACTTAATTGAATATGCCGCTATGTATTCCAGTGTGAGAATGTAATATCTGCACTGGGGTTGGCTTGGAAACCTCAACATCAACATCACATTCACCAGTATAAGGTGGCCATATCAGGGCAGAGGCAGATCCAGCTGTCTTCTGTAGCTCTGCACTAATTGATCACTGACAATAGTGATATATTATTATATGATATACAGGGACAGAAATGCGATGGCTATGTGCCTCGGAGTTGAGGGGGAGGCTTTGTTCGATACCTTGTTGGCCATTTGGGCCTGCATAGTGGGAGGGATGGAAATGTATCACTACCCTTCCAAATATTGCTATTTAGTCTGGCGATTGCATGTTATGCCCCTATTGCCATATCAACTATCATTAGGTGTGCTGTTGCTTCCCTCTACAATAATGTTTGCCCCAAAAAATAATAAAAAAAAAGAAGAAAAGAAACCCGCAAACAAATCAAATAAATAAACAATTTAAAAAATGCCCCCATCTATCCCTTGGTCCCTTCCCAGCCACCCAAATAAAGTCACCTATTGTCTATGATGCTGACTCAACAGACTGCAGTATACGTACAAGCACATGTACAATAAAAAGTCATATTAAAATGCATTAAAAAAATTGATGATGAAATAAAATAACAACTGTTATCAGCATAATCATTTATATACATCTTACATTTCAAATAATATTTGTTTTACATTAATTACATATATTAAGATGTTTTCAATGTGTACTGTACATACAATGCATTTTCATAGTCTACATTGCATACAGATGGCTAGTGGCATGCATATGTGTAGTTTTCCAATCAAATACTATGCCGTGACAGTCATTACTATCAGATGGCATTTACACCAGCCCTGTAGTGGGTGCAAATAATATGGCTGAAAACTAGCATATTTACGAGAAACCCAGGACTGGAATCGGCTGCATCTGACACCCTTACTGTACATTGCCTACAATAGAGTGCGCCTTCCCTCCTTTGCTCTGCCTCTCAATATGTTGGCAGTTTCATTTGTGTTCGGACATGAAGTGCAAGCAATTACTTTCATTGTCATAAAGCCTGTTTCTGGGCATGCGGAGAGCTATTTCACTCAATATATACGCTACGCAAATGGTCTTACATACAAACATGAATCAGGCCCAGGGTGCATGTGGACTCAAAACTACAAAAACAATAGCCATAATTTTGTCTGTCCAGTCCCTACGTTATTCCCACTTACTCCAAATTTATCCACACTGACTCACTCTACCCCACTCTCTAGCCCTATTCCCACTCACTACTATTCCAGCATACGTAATGGTATCCTGACTGAAAGGAACAGCGCTTACATTAGTTATACAACTCATTAATAAATTCCCAATACAACTCCTTAGTAGATTTATAGAGAATACCAGCATGAATTATAAGGAAAATGTGGAAATCCTAGTAGTTTGTATAGGCAAACACATGTTAAATAAAGTACATTTTTATGGTTTCCTGTGACTGTTGTACCCGGCTTTAAAATGTTTCATTGGTATAATGGGCATATCAGTGTAATGTTCATGATAAACAGTGACAATAAAACAGGATATTAGGTGTTATATTCTATTTTTATGTGAATCAGCAAGCTATCTTCTTTTATTGTTTTGAAGTTCTCCTGCGGCAAGTAGATTAAGCAATACATAGCATTTTCTCAGATTTTCTTCTGGCAAACAAAAGTCACAATTTATGCAGTGATCTAAATTTTGTCAAACAGCCACATTCAAGCGCCTCTTATTTAGAAGGAAAGCTCCCTTGTGGCCAGCCATCTATTCAGGTAGAGCCCAATTCCCAAGCATCGTTATTAAATTACAGACATGCGTAATACAAGGAACTCTGGAAGTCTATTCAGATGATACAGTAAGAGATTAGATTGCATTTATGTCATCATTCATTGTGCTACTTATGAAAAAGAGCTAGTGAGGAATTGCTTAGAATAAATTAGTATATTATCTGTCTCTTTACAGTGCTGTGTACAAAGGCATGCTTGTAAACACAAGTATGGAAGTCTATATCCATTAATGAATGTTACAGTCATCATATAGAGAAAGGACTTTTATTATCAGCTATTATTTTATAGAAGATAATTATCTAATAAGCAGTTTCTGAAGGGGGAAAATACATCTAAGCTTCCCAGGTATGATAGTGAATATAAGTGATAGATGTTATCAGGGGCGGCTTAGGGTTCATATGATGGAGGCAGGAATAGCGACCCTCCAGGAGAGTCGGTGGATTAGGCTTGACCAACACAGTGTTACTACTGGCAACCATGCCTTAATGGTACACAGGTCCTCCCTAATGGAGATCAACAAATCCAACGACGTTCCTTTACCTATGTCGTTACACCCTAGGTGAATGACTAATATGTCAGAGGGACCTGCTATAGCTACCTCAGCCAACAAAAAGGGGATAAGGGACGGCCATTCTAAACTCCCCCTCCCCAACCACCTCACATTCACAGGACAGGAGAAGAAGGCCCAGTCATGGGCCAAACAGTGTCTGGATGCCCAGTACACATAGGACTGGCCTATTACTCAAATCCAGATCTTCTGGCCAGGAGTACCTAGGACAAAGCAAAATAATTTCCAGTCAAGGCCCAGCCGTAGCCTTGCATACTGCTGCCAGAGTGTGGGGAGCGGGGCGGGTGAGCGCTAACCCATATGAATGTAAAATACCATAAAAACCCCAGAGGGTCATATCTAATCAGGCCTTGATCCGGGCAGAAAAAAGAAAAAGAGGGGAAAAATAGGAGAAGATCCCTTCATACCCTTGCTAAAAGCAACAAGCAGCCAAGTTCTGGGTTACCAAGGGGTGGGGGGAGAGAGATCTGGTTGGCACCCTAGCTCCTGGGCCTAATATAGGTCTTGTAGACATCCAACTGCCAATGCCCTAGTAATTTAATCGTTGCAATGAATGAACCCCCTTCAGCTACTGTGGTAGCTGCCTCAATCCGAAAAGAATAGATGCCGTAGAGGGTGGGTCTAGACCCCTGAACTTCAAGTACAGCTTTAACACTGAATTAAATTAAATATTGGTGAGGGGGAAGCCATCAGCATGAACCAACAAGATGTCATCCCCATGGGGTCGATTCCCAGCTATTTGAGAAAATAGTGCGACCGGGCAAATGGCTGGGTCATCCTGGACAGGCAAGGTAACCCATGACCCCTTCCTCATTGGTCCGGTTTTGCAAGTGACGTGTAGGAGCAATGATCAATGACAGTGTGCCTTGCAAGCACAGCTGACATGATAGCCTGCGCTGAGCCAATAACAAGTGTCTACAGCTACTGATACAAGAATGCAAACTAATCGTTTCAACATATCCGTGTCTATCAGCCTCCTCCTATGTTCCCCTGCAGAATGCATCCTAGCCCATCCTCTAAGGGCCTTAGATAGTAGAAAACCTTTGTTAAGATCCTCATGCCCATGAAGCCGCACCATAAATGAAATGACTGCCAGTATGGTAGCCATGAATGTTTTCATAGCCCCCTCCTGGAATTTGGCCCAAAAAAATGCAAAAATGTTGTCAGCCTGACCTGCATCATTGTGACCCTGCGAACCCAAGAAAAAGACCCACTGTTGCCAGGTTGCCCGATAAGCTCTCCTGGTAGAAGGGACCATTGACTACTCCGCAAATCCCACTATACCGGCTAAACCATCTGCCAAACATATGAAGGACAAGGGGTGCCAATGAGATCCGTGTAGGGGGCCAGCTCCTGAAAGCGGTGCCATTGAAAGGAAGAGAACTGGTTCGCTAACCCATTGTCTTCGCCAGGGACATGACGTGTCTAAATGTCGTGTTCTAGACAGCACAATACGAGGCAACACAAGAGGTTGATGGCTTGCAGTGATTAAGTGCTCTGATGACTGATGGCCTGTAAGTATGTAGGCAGAATTGAGGTTCCTCGTGGCAGCCGCTCACACCTCCTCACTAATGGGAATACAGAAACCACAACAAAAAAACCTGATTTAAGAAGCTAGTCCGGGAGGCATCAGGTATGAGGTGGAGCCATCTGCAGAGCTCTTGCAATTTAATCGAGAAGGGGCCTTAAGCAGTGGCCCCTATGGAGCCACAATCTCTACTTGAACCTGTCAAGCTCCTGGGGCACTCCCGCGCATGGTGAATGTTGTGGAAATGGGAGCAAGCATGTCAGTCCAGACAGGTGATCCCTTGACTACATGTTGCGATATTAAAGGTGAAGCAAAGGTTTCTAGATGGGAGAGGAGTGCTACACCTCCCAACGCTGGAAATCACGAGCCCCATCCATATCTCTACGTACTCTATTTGACCACTAACCCTACATCTAAAACTATCGTCATATGTGCGCCAAATCCAAACTCCATCATTGATAAATATTTAGTTTATCAAGTGGCGGTAACGCCATACATCAATGAGAGCTGTTGGCTGTGTCTTAAAGTATGAGGCTGCAAAGATGCAAAAAACGGTCAACCAATTAGGGAATGACCGGTACAAATCGTCGCCTAACCCCCTTCTACCGCAAGCTGCTAAAAGGACCTATTTTGAAATATCCGTGAGGGAGAAGATATGTATGAAAACACCCTTCCTGATCTTATCTTTTGTCATTAGGGCCTGATTCATCTTCAGACATAACATGCATGCAACTTTTACAAATAAACTTGGAACTTGAGCGTAATTTCGACCGTATTTATATCTAAGTACATCTCAAGATATATTTCCATATGAATTTGGGTATATGCATACTATGGTTAAATGTTATTTGCCATATTTAGACAGACAGGACAGAGTGCAGGATATGCATATGCATTTGTGTAATATAAAGTCCCCTGAGAAAACATGTGCAAATAAAATACTTTCAAAATAAATTAAAAACTCTTAATACTGTAATCATTAATAAAAATATATCGCCCTAGGACACTTGCGTTACGGTTTGACAGGTGTACCACCCCAGTCAAACTCCCCACCTGCCACTGTCCTCTGAGAGGGTCGGAGACTTTTTATAGTCTATCTTACCTGCATACACCTGTGCTGTGTAGCTAGTGCCACACATACATGTAGGGACTGATTTAGCAAGGAATATAAGGCAAAAAAAGGAGTAAATTTTCACCTGGACAAACCATGTTACAATGCAAGTGCAAATTAGTGTTTTATTTTGCACATAAGTTAAATACTGGCTGCTATTTAATGCAGCACACAAACACTTGATAGCTTTATTATTACACTGAAATTGTAAAGTTGATAAAGGTCATGCCCTATCCCAACTATAAATCTGTCCCTACATTTAAAATTTACCTCCCCCTCCAATGCTACATGGTTTTGGCAAGGTGATTTCCCATGCCGGGAGGGTGGGGAGGTTAGGGGGGAGGGATGGAGCTCATAGCTGTTCCCTGTTCCCAGACAATGTGTAACATCATATTGTCTGACACCCTGCAGAGGAGCTCTAAATCTGAAAAGATTATTTAATGTTTTGGGGTGAATGGCATGGTGTGATGTGCCTGGGGAGGGTGGCATGATGTGTCTTGGGTGGTGTCTTGGGAGTGGCGTGATGTGGGTGGGATTGGCATGATGTAGCTAGGGGTGACATGATGTGGCTAAGGGTTGGTGTGATATGGCGTAATATGGATAGGGGGTGGTATGATGTAGCTAGAGGGTGGCATGATGTGACTGGGGAAGGCGCAATAAATGTAATGTTATATTTTAATGTATGTATTATAGAACGCCTGATCTGTGCTATGTACTGTATTCACTAATTGCTCAGTTTTCCATATTTCATACATTTTCCAAACAGGTCCTAACATTGCAGGATCCATAAAAAAATCCAGTACCGACTTTGGTCCGCTATGTCGATCCCCTTGTACCCTTAACCTTTGGTTCTCCCCCCCTTCTCCTCACTGGTCGTCACCTACCATGACATTACCTGTACACTCTTCTTTTTGTCTCCTCTCCCCTTACATTTTTTCCCTCTTCTGGTCTCTAGCGCTCCCCTCATTGATTTTCCTATGACCCTTAACCTTATCTCCTATAATGTCAAGGGCCTCAACTCCCCTCAGAAACGGGCTAAACTCCATTCGTCTCTTAAATCTCTTAAAGGAGATTTGATATTCCTACAAGAAACTCATTTTGTCCACCATCTCAACCCCGAGCTTCGTTCCAGAAAATTTCCCTTGACATTTCATGCATGTGACCATAGGCAGAAAAAGCGGGGTGTAGCATTCCTGTTTGCGCGTAATTTAATTTTCGAACTTCATGACTCTCATAAAGATAAAGAAGGTAGATTCCTGATTCTCATAGGCACTCTGAATAATCTCCCCTGCACACTAGTGAACCTCTATGCACCCAACACCGGCCAGCATAGGTTCTTCAAAAAACTGGGTTCTTTGTTAGCGCTTGTCCATCAGGGTGAACTTATTGTAGCTGGTGACTTCAATGCTGTTTTAACCCCAACTATAGATCGTTCCTCAGGCCCCTCCTCTTCTCCCCTGAGGAGAGATGCCCACACCACAGCTGGCTTACAGGCTTTTCTGAAACTCCATAACTTATATGATTAATGGAGAGTATTAGACCCTTTGGCCAGGGACTATACCTTCTTCTCTTCTCCCCATAATACCTACTCCCGGATTGACATGATCCTGCTCAGCCACGACCTCACTCTTAAACTTAGCTCCTCCCAAATCTTCCCTGTGACCTGGTCAGACCATGCCCCTGTTTCCGCTGTACTCACCTCCCTTTCTCACTGCCCTCCTGGAGCAACCTGGAGAATCAACGAATCACTCCTGCATGATAAAGAAACCACTACTCACCTAAATTCTCTTCTCTCTGAATACTTTGAGACGAACGACACCTCTGATATCTCTCCTATGACTCTTTGGGACGCCCATAAGGCGGTAATACGGGGTCATCTTATTGCCTTGGCGCCTCGGACTAGGCGATTCCGTTTGGCTAAAACTATCCAGCTGACGGACTCGCTAAGAGATCTAGAGCAACGCCACAAATTGAACCCTGATCCCTTGGTTCTCCAGGAAATTGCTTCTGTCCGTGGTGATCTTTTGCTGTCCCATCAGGTTGCTAATAAGCTGAAGTGGCTCAATCAGCGCTACTATGAAAAGGGCGACAAGGCCGATAGATTGCTGGCCACCAAACTTAGAGCTAAGATAGCGGCCCGGAATCTCCTGGCTATCAGGGACTCCGAGGGAATTTTACACTATGACCCCCAGCGGATACGTGCTGCCTTCCAATCCTATTACACTAAACTTTATAATCTTCCCCAACCGTCTGATCCTCTAGTCTCCCAGCAACACTTGCAGTTGATTGAATCTTTTCTTTCTTCTGCTAAGCTTCCGAAACTCTCTCCACAGGCTAATACTCTTCTGGGGGACGAGATTACTAGAGAGGAAATCGAACAAACCATAAAATCTCAGAAAACAGGAAAGGCTCCGGGGCCGGACGGCTTTACTGCTGTATACTATAAGAAGTTTGCTGGGCTCCTGGTGCCCCGTTTGCACACCCTATTCAACTCAATCCTGACTGGGGGTTCCTGGTCTAGGGATTCTTTGGAGGCTCTGATCTCCGTTATCCATAAAGAGGGTAAGGATGTTCATGACTGCACTAGTTATCGCCCTATCTCCCTGCTTAATACAGATGTTAAATTATATGCTAAAATTTTGGCTAATAGACTAAATTCGGTCCTTCCCTCCCTTATACATTATGACCAGGTTGGCTTTATACAGGGTCGTCAGGCCAGAGACAATACTAGGAGAGTCGTTGATCTGATTCATATCATTAATACCAGGAAGGCCCCGGCCATTGTTCTCTCCCTTGATGCCGAGAAGGCTTTTGACAGGATCTCCTGGAGCTTTATGTCCCAAGCCTTGTCGGCGTTTGGGATTTCGGGTAACCTCCTTACGGGTATTCAAGCCTTATACTCCCGACCCTCCGCAAGAGTCACGATCAACGGCTCTCCCTCTGACCTTATCACCATATCCAACGGTACGCGCCAGGGGTGCCCTCTGTCTCCTCTCATCTCTGCCCTTGTTATAGAGCCTCTTGCGAACTTTATCCGGGCCTGCCCGAGCATACAGGGTGTGCGAACGAGGAATCTAGAGAGTAAGCTCTCTCTCTTTGCTGACGATGTCCTTCTGACTCTCCTGCAGCCTGAGAAGTCTCTCCCTGGACTCTTTAGCATATTACATCAATATGGGCTCCTCTCAGGTTACAAGATCAATATTACGAAATCGGAAGCTCTTCTCCTTAACACTCCCTCCCCAGAAGGACTGGTACTCACTTCCCGCTTTTACTTTCTGTGGCAGAGAAAGAAAATTAAATACTTAGGTATCTTTATGACCGACTTCTATGACTCCCTCTACTGGGAGAACTACCCGGGCCTCTTTGCTAAGATCAAGTCTGAACTGTTCTCCTGGCGCTCATTGATCATTTCGTGGCTGGGCAGGGTCATCTCTGTCAAGATGAACCTCCTTCCTAAGCTCCTCTATTATTTCCAAACCCTTCCTGTTCGAGTCCCCCTTTCGGATCTGACATCTATCCAAAAATGTCTCTCTAGATTTATCTGAAACGGCCGGTCTCCTAGAATTAAGCTGGCTCTCTTAAAGAGACCCACCAGAGGTGGAGGTAGGGGTTTCCTGGATTTGAAAATTTACTATTGGGCGGCTCATCTGAGCCAGATTGTAGCCTCCTTTGCCCCCCCCCCCCCCCGCGGCACTGTCGTGGGTTGACATCGAATCCGCTTATCTTAATTTTCCAATTTTGTCCTGTATATGGGGTCTCTCTAAGCAAATTAGATCTCCCCTCACCTCCCAATGCCCTACCTTACTATTCTCAGCTGCAATATGGGAGACCTGCCGACCCCATCTCAGAATACCGGTGTCCTCTCCTATTGTCCTACCTCTTTGGGGTAACCCTGCCTTCCATCCTGGGCTCTCCTCTACCTTCTATAGTCCCTGGGTCACTGCGGGAGTTCGATTTGTCGGAGACCTATTAGTTCAGGGGGCCTTCATCTCCTGGGATGCTCTACGCTCTAAATATCCAAGTCTCCATCCTAAATTCTACGAGTATTTCCAGTTACGACACTTTGTGGGCTCTCTCCTCGGGGAGCTCTTCTCCCCCCACTTAGGTCTCCTTTTGAATCCCTATGTCTCTCCTCACCTTTGGGTAGGGGCACGATCTCCTTTATCTATAGCTTAATTCTCAATGTATTTTTTCCTCCAGGCGGTAGGCATGAGAGGGAGTGGGAGTGGGATCTGGGCCCCCCCCCAGAGGAGGATTATTGGGAAATCATAAGGGATCAAGTCGCCACCAGCTCTATTTCCACTTCAGTAAAGGAGAACGCATATAAAGTATACTATAGGTGGTACTACACACCTGACAAACTCACTAAAATGTTCCCCTCTAGTTCTCCATTATTTTGGCGGGGTTGTGGCCAGATGGGCTCCTTTTTTCATATTTGGTGGTCCTGCCCTAAAATATCCTCCTTTTGGGATCGAGTTAGGGCCCTCCTCTCCTCCCTCCTTCCATGCCCTGTCCGGAAAGACCCATTGTCTTTTCCTCTCTGTTACCCTCTGATTGATGATGATAGAGAGTCTGCGAAATTGGCTTCCCATGTCCTTGCAGCTGCGCGATGCCTAGTAGCTAAGTCTTGGAAACAAATTGAGCCTCCCACTATGGCGGCCCTACGATCCTATGTCTGGTTTATTGCCCGGATGGAAAAGATTACATACCATCTGCATGATAAGGGTGATAAATTTTACCCGATATGGGCTCCTTGGCTTTACTTATAACCCCATACCTCTTGTACCAACTCCTTCCTCCTAAAAAAAGAACTCCCTGTAGTCATAGGTGGCCTGACTCTTGATGCGTTCTCCCTTCTCAGAGAATCTAAGTAGTAATCTCCTTTGAAACTTTTATTGCCCCTCTTTTATTTATTTATTTATTTTTATTTTTGTTTTTAATTATTTGTCTCTCTTCTTAAAAAGGACAAGATGAGGATAAGGAACTGTGTGGATAAAGGGAAGTGTGTTCTATTTTTCCTTCATTCTCGGTGGCGACCAGTACCCCCCCCCCTCCCCTCTTACCCCCCACATTATATTGTTATAAAATGTTATAGTGTCTTGTGTATTCTGGATAACAATTGAATATTTGCCGGTCTGTTTATTGACATCTTCTGGCTGTCTTGGATATTTGCTACTCAAATATTTTCAGCTTCATTGACAGATACCCATGATATGTACTGTTCTCTGTTTTTGTTTCTATTCCTGCAAATGTATTATTTGTTGATTCTTATCTGTACATGATTGCTATTTCTCAAAATAAATAGTTAAAAAAAATCCAGTACCAGGATGTGAAAGCTGCAATAATAGTTAGGTAAGATCAACACAATTTAATATGTCATGTCTAAAGAGGCACAGCCTTGGCCATGTTGGCCATGTCCCCAACACATGTGACCATGCCACCTTTGGTGCCACCGCCACTCCTCAGCACACAACCCTTATCCTACTCTTTTATGGAGGGTGGGTCCCAAAAAGTTGCTTTACTGGTCTCTACCCTGTACTGGTGCAAATGATACATCTAAAAAACTCTTACTTAAGAGAAACGAGTACTTGAATTGGCTATATCTGCGTTGGCATGCCCTCAGCACACCCTTACTCTTCATTGCCCCTGTTCATCCACTACTTCCCTCCCCATTCTGCCATTCAAGTGATAGGCAGTGGTAAGGAGTGGCGCAGAGAGGGGGCCGGTACAAAGTACCGGGACCTAGCCTTGCCTAGGGGGCCGGACTTACACTGGAAACAGCCAGGTAACTTATTTTTTTTTTTTAAATTACATTTTTCTTTTCCCGCGCCGGGAATGGCGCTCCTTGATGGAGTTTTACTGCAATCCTTTATCAGCAGGCATCTGCAGGCTTTAAGTCAGTATTAAGTGGACTTCACCTACTCACTATTGGATATGTTGCTCTTGGATTGCTGATATCTGTGCACATTAAATAAGGGGTTCAAAATTTTGTTTTAATTTGGGACCTGTTGGAGTCCCTTATGGATTGTTGTTTTCTTGTTGTTCCTTATTTAGGATCACTTGAGTCTTCCTATCTGGTGCTTATTGTTTTACTTTTTTTGCTGCTGTTCTACTCGAGCTATTTTACTTGCACTTAACTTGTTTTAATTGTTGTTTTTACTGTACAATAAATCAATTATATTAATAAGACCATTCCCAGAGTATGAATTCTGCCATTTATGTTTATAAAATTTAAGTATAATTTAATTTCAGTTTTTATAGATTTTGATATAGGCCGTTAGTCTACATTACCCGAAATTTGTGTAATTTAAAATTAATTATCCTCCCTGATTACATGGATACTACTAAAATATTTCTTAAAAACAAATTAAATTCCATACAAATGTGTTTTTAGGAAACATTGTGAAAATTGTGTGTAATAAAATTGCAGTTTAAGCTATGATAAAGCAAAAAGTATTTTCAAAGTCTTCTGAAGTAAGTATGAAGTCGTTATTGCATTCACATCAGATGTGGACACCTCTCAAGCAGATAGAGGTGTCCCCTTGTGCACACAAGTACAAGTTTTATACATTTTAGCAGCATCTGTTACATAATGTGATGATCTATACTCTTATTTACAGTTTTCTTATATGGTAAAGAAGTTTCTATTAAACATTGGCTATCTTGAGATAAAGAAACCACATAAACCAACATTGTTATAACTGTTGGGATAGTAAATCTTACTTCACTTTATTTAACTTTACCTTTCTCATCGTTCTTTAAACCTATAGGTACATATGTTTGTCCTTCTGCACTAAGAATACATCTGTTCAGACCATGTCAACCTTTGACCCCCTTCCAGATGAATTCTGAAGAGAACAGAGTTGGATACATAAAATATAACAATATTGTATTGCTTAATTGATACAATAATAACAATAAAGGGTCAATATTGTGTCTATTAAGTTGGCTTGAACATCAGCTACAATGCCTGTATTGTCTGTATTAATCTAATACAGTCTTAATAAATAATCCAATACTTATATCTTAGCTTCAAGGCTCCACAAGTTAAGCAAAGATATGAGTATTGGACTCTTTGTTAAGAATATATAAGATTATTACAGATAATACATGCATTGCAGTCAGGCCCGGCGCTCCCATTAGGCAAGGTTAGTCACTTGCCTAGGGCGCCGGGCTCTGGAGGGCGCCTGGAGGGCGCCACAGAATAATAAAAGACTTTAAAACTGTGCAGCGACCGCTGACCATACCAGTACCGGCCGCCGCACAGCATCAGATGCACGGGGAGGGGGGAAGAGGCTATTTTGTCACCACCGCCGCCTCTCTGCTCCGTCTCCTCCCCTCCACTTACTAGTGTCAGTGAGTGGAGGGTAGGAGACGGAGCAGAGAGGCGGCGGTGGTGAGACAAGGTAAGGAGAGGAGGGCGGAGGGCGGCGATTTTTGCGGGGGGGCAGCGATTTTTGCGGGGGGGGGGGGGGGCGCCGCTTTTTTAAAAATGCCTAGGGCGCCGTGGACCCTAGCACCGGCCCTGATTGCAGTTAATTCTGCAATTTTTTTATAATCAACCCAATAATAGCAGATCCCTTGTTGTTCCTAACAGTCTTGTCCTGAGCTGAGATCTGTGGATCAGGATTCTGTGGTGCAGGAGACATCTGTCTGGGTGGAACAACACACACAGTATCAGTCACAGCCTCTGCAGCACCAGCTCATCAACAAGCAGCCTTGTGGTTGGCTACTGGGACCTGTTCACTGCCGGATTTGCCTCCTTCGCATCAGGCTGGCCTGGCACAGATAAAGTGGACAGCAGATCCCAGACCCAATCACTTGCAGGTGTCTTACTCACTATGGCTATTCTCAGGGCCGGACTTTGACTAAAAATCAGCCCTGGCATTTAAAGTACACAGGTCCACCTTAATTTCAGCAGGAAAGAACCCGTGTGCCGTCGTTCAGCGTCTGCGCCAAAAAGGGCGTAACCACATTGTGTTCTGGGTGTGGCCAACATGGGGCATTGATACATACATTATAAGAAAACATTACATTTTTCACGTCCTCCCAGCCACATCACGCCATCCCCCCAGGCACATTATGACACCCCCAGCCCACTGTACTTATCTATGCTTCTGGTGCTGCTGACATTTATCAGGGTGGGAACTTCCTGTAGAGTGAGCAGGGAAGCTCTTAGTCTCACGAGATTACCAAATCTTGTGAGACTTAGAGCTTGCTCTGCAGGCTGTGTACTACCCAGGGACTGGGAGCAGCTATCCGCTCCCTCCTGCTAACCAGAGCTGGATTAATGTTCTTGGTTTTGCCGTGGCGCAGCCTGTGGATAGAGAAGAGATAGGGGGGGGGGGGAGAGAAGAGGGAGAAGGAGAGAGAGAGAGAGAAATAGAGGGGGGGGGGGGAGAGAGGGGGAGAGGGAGGATATGTGGGGGTGATAGGGATGTGTTGTGGAGAACACAGATTCCTAGTACCTTACAATATACTTATAGGGCTTATATAAGTTTATAGCTCTTTTGCTGTTGTGAGTTAGTTAGCCCTGTTTGGCGGCCCTATTGGCACTGTATATTGTGGGGGTAAGGTACCTTTTATGAGGGGTGTGGTAGGACGTGGAGGGGTATTAAAGAGCTCTTATATGGCTAGAGCTGAGATAAAGAGGCAGTGTTTGGTGTGCTGGCCTCTATTAGTATGTTGTGTTGCTGTGTGTATGGGATAGGCGCTATATACTATGCGTGGTGGTGAGTGGGGATGAGTGTTGTAAGAGTGCTGTTTGGCTTTTGCTAGGGAGCTCTTATAAGAGCATTTGGTATCTTACAGCTGGTCTTGTTGAAATGTGGTTTGAGCGCTGCGGAAAACGGGTCTTCTTGGTGTTTTAAGCCGCGATGTTGTGGCTGTTGATTAAACTGGGCTGTTTTTTTTCTCTTTTCTTTTTCTGTAATTTCCTGTGCAGGACTTCCGGTTTTGGTGGAGCGCAGACTGCGTTCCACTGCGGTTCCTGCTTGTTTCCTTGTGAGTTTGCTTACCCCTTTGTTTCTGGAGCTGGTTGGGGAAGTGATTTCCAGGGTGGAGGTAGCTTTTCACGTGGTCGTTTTCTGTAGTGTGTGGGGGTCCAACGCGTTTCGTCCTTAGACTTCGTCAGGGATGTGTCCTCTTTGTATGGTACTGCTTTTATAATGAGAGGTGTTCTGGAAAAAAGAGCGGGAGTGCGGGCCCACCCCATCCTTTAAACCCAATTATAAACGCCCTCCCTCTCTTTTTATCAAAATGTACCAGTTCCCCCTCAACATAAACTAAAAAGTCCACCCCCCACCCCCTCCCCCACCAAACCCCCAAACCCCCCCCCCCCCCCCCATCCCCACCCACATAAAACCCCACTATTAGTAACACTTAGAGGATCTGCCCCCACCACATAGCTAAAAATTAAAACACACCATTGTAATACCCTCCTTAGCCATTTACACATTTGTACATATCTATCCAACAAACAGAAAAAACCCACCTAATATTTATAACGGAGGCAACCCCGGGACCCGCTACACCCGTCCCACCAACACATAGCCCCGTAACAGGCCACGCCCCCTCACACACACACCGGTCATCATATCCCAAAACTATCCTTTAATCACACTCCATAACCTTCAACACCCCATCATAGGTATAAACATTCAAGTCAACTAGACACGCCCACCTATCCCCAAACCAATCCCCAGCCCGCAATACCAGCACACCAACACGTCATCCACGATAATACACGCTACACCGCAGCAGCCAACCATGCACGGTCAGCCAGCCCCCGTCTGAAACACACAACAAAACAATGAGAAATATAAATAAATATATACCGCAACACGCCACGCCACCATAAGCCCCCAGCTACCCACTCTCTACTCCAATAAACAAACATATAATCCAACAAAATTATACAACGTCCTACCCACACCCCTCATAAAAGGTACCTTACCCCCACAATATACAGTGCCAATAGGGCCGCCAAACAGGGCTAACTAACTCACAACAGCAAAAGAGCTATAAACTTATATAAGCCCTATAA
>NC_134407.1:130614259-130764912 GCF_038048845.1 Mixophyes fleayi | reverse complement strand
TTATAGGTATCAATA
This sequence comes from Mixophyes fleayi, assembly GCF_038048845.1. Classification (NCBI taxonomy): domain Eukaryota; kingdom Metazoa; phylum Chordata; class Amphibia; order Anura; family Limnodynastidae; genus Mixophyes; species Mixophyes fleayi. The sequence goes on along the minus strand of NC_134407.1, from coordinate 130,764,897 downwards.
CTAGAGATGTTCACTGACCCCTGTGTTTTGGTTGTGGATCTGGATTAAGTTCGTGTTTTGGTTTTGGCAAAACCACCCTCGCATGTTTTGGTTTTGAATCTGTATTTTTTTTAAAATATAGCTAAAATATGCTAAAATCACATAATCTTTTTTTTGTTCTTACATTATTATTAACCTCAATAACACTAATTTCAAGTAATTTACAGTCCATTTTGACCACCCTACAGGTCACAATATTTTTTTCATCCACTTTAGGACAAAGGCTGCAGCGACCTGGCTGGATGCTAAGCGACAGAGCAACGACACAAACACACGGCAGTTCATAGCACATCTAGGAAACATTGCTACACAGCAGTGGCAGAAAATAAATGTGGTGCAAGATGAAATTGTCCTGGGACCCTCCCACCCTTATGTAAGATATTGAAAAGTACATATACAAGCACTCCAGCGACAAGGAGTGCCACTTTGTGGCTGAAGTACTTGGTTGTTTGGGTTCCCACAAAACAAACTACCAATAGCTTAGCTGCCTTAAGCCCAACAGTGCTGTCAATGAACTCTTCATTATTAAACCATGTGTGGCTGTGCTGCATCTTTAATCTCTTACCTCCTTCTCATCCCTGAAGAACTGCCAAACTTTTATAGACACAGGAATGGATATTACAACTTGGAATCTGTCATCTTGGAATATGTTGCATTGAACAGAGATTTAAACCAATATATAGATGCAGTTGAGGAGACCGTACTTAAATTAAACTGTGACCCACCGGATGAGATCCCAGATTTAAGAGAACTTGTACATGAGAGATACACTGCGCTTCAGAAGAATTATACAGAGGAGGCCCTGAGGCAGGATGATAACTATGTCCAGGCTAAAGAACAGCTAAAAGACCTGAGAAAACAAATGGGTGTGTCACCGACCCCTGGAGACGAAGATTTGAAAGATGAAGGCGAGGAGATCGCCATCACCCAGAGCACTCCTATACCACAGTTGGAGATGGTGAAACCAGTGAAAAAATTGAAAGGATGGTTGAAAACAAATGACATATCCTCAGGAGAGTCCAAGCGAGATAATCCATGTTACCATGACATCCCTTAGTTTTTCAAACAGGTTGTCAGTGGTATGCCTTTTAGTGTAGCCAGTGATACACAGAGTATCCTGCCTCGGAATAATCTGGCGATGCTGGGTACATGCTGCTGCTGTTCCTGCTGCTGAATGAAATTCACGAACCCAGTGGGCTGTCACAGTCATATAATCTTTCCTTTGCCCAGATCCACTTATCCATATATCTGTGGTTACTTGTACAGTGGGTGGAATGGAATTTTGTAGGCCAATAATTACATTTTATGAAACCTACTGGTAGAGGTGAGGAATTGCTTTTCTAGTAAAATGGTGTTGTGATGGAATCTGGTAACGGGGACACAGGACCTCAATTAACTGTCTAAAACTAGCTGCATTAATTGTGGTTTTTGTACGCAGATCTAATACTAGCATAGTCGCCATGGCGTCTGTGATCTTCTTTGCAACTAGGTGACAGTTTTCATACTAGCTTAATCTTGCAAAGGATTGTTTAACAGTCATGTCTGGGTTGAAGATCCTTCCCAAGCAGCAGCAGCAGCAGCGGGACTAACATTCAAAAAATCTTCAGAGTATAGGGGAGAAGTCATCTAGCCTTAGCAACTTGGATGCAGAATTAACTCCAATCACTCCAATTGATGAGGAAATTGTTGTCATTTTGGCTTTACAAACGCTACAAATCGCTAAACAACTGTTGTCAGGATTGGGTAAAAAATAATTGCACACATAAAAGGTGGATTTTGTGTTACTATACCCAGGCATGTCAATGGCCTTCTTCGTATCACTAGCAAAAACTAATTCCACTGGTGCAGGACAAACAACATCATCCTCATCATCATCCTCATTATCACTGTGTTGTGCAAGGTGCTGAAACCATTCTAAGTAGTCACCTGTGAAGTGAGTTCAGATACTGTTACCTTGAGTCAAGTGATTCCCCAATTAGACTTTTGGAAAACAGCTAGAGAAAGTGAAGGAGATTAAACTAAGAAATTCAGCTAACTATGTAGGACTTGTAGATCAAGTACTTTATTCACTTCGACAGGATCCGAGAGTTATCAACATCTTGAAATTGGATCACAATATTTTGGCAACTGTGCATGATCCTAGGTTTAAGAGCTATGTGAGTAAAGTACTTGATCTACTGTACTCACTTTTCCCCTCCCTCCCTCTCTTTCATGCTGTGCCTGAGCCCCCAGAGTTATAGTGCTTACTGTTACTTGTACTGTGCTGTTTCACCTTGTACTGTGCCATTGTTTGTCCTTGTACGGCGCAACGGATACTTTGTGGCGCCCTATAAATAAAAATTAATAATAATAATATTAATAATAATATGTCTTCTCTTTCTTTCCAGCTGACCCAGATCTCAAGAGATGCAATGAGCCCCTAGTCAGCAAGCTGACAGCTCATGTGGTACATGACACGACGACTCATCCTCCCTCAGTTTCTTTGGCAACTGCTGCTAGGAAAAAAATTAGCTTTCCCAAGACACCCAGTGGTGATGCAGAGGAGTCAGCACAACATTTTGACATTTGGTCTGGTGTAAAAAAAGTGCCCCAAAATCATGACAGCTATGTCTTAAAATGAACTACAAATTCCATGGGGAAGGACATTACCGGCAATTACATAAAAGTGCAGAGACTTCTCTAATGGTGGATTCCAGCGGGAGCTAATTAGTATTGTGTGAGGATAATGTACACACTGATGAGGGTGAGGATGATAGTGAATATTGCAAGTGCTGGGATCCAGCTGAGAGAAGGGAGCTAGCTGATGCTGGTATGCTTGTTAATATTTTGGGTAGAATGGCATGTTGCCAATTTTATGTATTTCTATAGTAAACTTTCACCTTTATTAGAGAGGTGTTTTTTTTCTTTAAAAAGGTACAAGCTTTTTTTATACATTTTTTCTCCCTGACTTAAAACCACTATGCACTTGAACATAGGCTTTAGCACATAATGTAGGGGGATTAGAATCATCATGACTGAGACTGGAGAGTGATAAAAACAATGTGACTGAAGACTGGAGAGTGACAAGAACAGTGTGACTGAAGACTGGAGAGTGACAAGGGCACTGCCACCCCTCCTGTTTCTGTATGAGCTATGGCACAGTAGAATGTCACTTGAGAATTTTAAGAACACTGAGAGCCTTATTACAATTTCTATTTCAGTATTAAATACTGCCACCTCTCCTATTTCTGGGTGAGTTATGGCATAGTAGAATGTGACTGGAGACTTTTAAAAACACTGCCAGCCATAGTATTTGAATTTCTGTTTCAGCACTAAACACTGACAACTTTCCTATTTCTGGGTGAGCTATGGCACAGTAGAATGTGACTAGAGACTTTTAAAAACACTGCCATCGCTATTATTTCTATTTCAGCAATGACAATTAGCAATGGAGCAATGGCACGCAGACTGTAGACTGGCAACAACACTGTCACCACCTTTCTGTGTGAGCTATAAGTCAGTAGAATGTCACTTGAGACTTTTAAGAAAACTGCCACCCCTCCTCTTTGTTTTAGATATGACGCTGCCCAACTACGCTAGAGACTGCCAGGAACTGTGCTACCCCTTCTGTGTCTCTCTGTGAAATGGTGCTGGATCTCCGTGGAGGGCAGTACTTATAGAATCCAAAACTCGCGAGATACAATGACGCAACAATGACAATTAGTCGCGTTTTCACTTCCAAGGGCACCCAAAAGTACCAAGCCAGCTCGGCTTGGTACTCAAATCGGCAATGTCCGGGTGGGCTTGGTTCTCGGAGAACCGATCCCTAGCATTTCTAATCAGTACATATGTTAGCCAGAATAAAACATCATTTTTGTTTTGTCCCTTAGTTCATTCTAATGAGTAGATAAGCATCTGGGCTCCCAAGTTTAGTATATGTTTTATTAATATAAGAAAAGGCATATACATTAACATGCAAATGGAAATATGGAGTAAAAAATGTACTGTATAACATACACATTATATTACTCATGTTATCCCGTATAAATGTGTTCTAACCCAGACATTAGTAATGAAGGTCTTGAGAAAATCTACTGCATACAAAGGGTGAAACACGCTGGAACTTAATTTGCCTTCATAAAGGCACCATGCAGAGGAAGTCACTGCTTTACATGGGACTCCGGTACTCAGCTACCATGCTTGCTATGTACATCATGGAAGTCTAAAGTGCCCTGTCTGCATGCAGGAACAGACACATGCATAAAAAAATGTACATCAGCTGTACAACACTAGCATTTGCGCCAGATGTACGTCAAAGTAGATATCTCGCACACAGTAGGGGATATTATCTGGACTGTAATTAATAAATGTGAAAGTTACATGGTCTATGTAAAATGTAATTGCGTACAAATGTTATTAAAAGAGTGGTCCCATTGTGGGCTACATTGGGCTGTGTCAATGGGCCACCTGCATTTTTGTTTCTTTAAAATGTTCCTAATAGGCTGCTGAGTCCAGTCTTACCCCCCCACTAAAATTTTCCAACCCACCCCTGACTCTCAGCATGTACTGGGTCCTGATTAGAGAAGCTCAACATCTAATAACTAGAGATGGTCACTGACCCCCGTGTTTTGGTTTTGGATTTGGTTTTGGATCTGGATTACCGTCGTCTTTTGGTTTTGGTTTTGCCAAACCGCCATTGCGTGTTTTGGTTTTGGTTTTGTTTGGTTTTGTTTTGCTATTTTGTTGGAAAATCAATGTTTTTGGGCCTAAAATAACCCAATTTAGTGCTCCAACTGTTTCATAGATAAGTAATCTAATTGTAGAGGTAATAAATCATCCAAAAAACAGTTTAATTCCTGGTAGGTAGGCATTCATTTATTCTACACACAAAACAGATTGTCTTCCTCTCCATCTATGCATATTGGCAATGCAGCCATCGTCTTTCGATGTATATTACACCCTACACTGATAGTTAAAAATGTAAAGAAATGGAAAAGGCAGTTTTCTTTCTGTCTCTATAGGCCCCCCTCCACTTGTTTAAAAAACAAAAAAATTCAGCCGTTATAGACTGTACAATATTAATTGAAATGGACAAAGCCAGTTTTGTTTCTGGCTCTCTAGGCCCCCCTCCACTTGTCGAAAATACAAAAAAATTCAGCCGTTATAAACTGTACAATATTAAGAGAAATGGACAAAGCCAGTTTGGGGGTCACTCTGTCTATGACACCCTTCCCTTAAGGAGAAATTGCCCAAACAGCAGCCTTTCAAGACGGTACGTGATATGGAAATGCCAAAAGTCCCTTTCCTCTTTAGGGGTAGATTGCACCCTACACTTACATAGAAAGTTTTAAAAAGATTTTATCGTCATCATCTTCAGCTTCATCCTCACCCTCATCAGTGTGTACGTCATCATCACAGACTATCAATTCATCGCCGCTTGAATCCGCCATTAGAGAACAGTCAGTGCTTGAATGTCTTGGATAGTGAAGGCCTTCCTCGTGGAAGATGTAGTTCATTTTTATGAACATCATTTTCTCCACATTTTTGGGAAGTAACCTTCTACGGCGATCACTGACTAAGTTCTCTGCTGTGCTGAACACTCGTTCAGAGTACACACTGGAGGGTGGGCAGCTTAGGTATTGCAAAGGAAGTTTGTACATGGGTTTCCAAATGGCCTGCTTTTCTTCCCAGTAAGGAAAGGGACTGTCTGACATTTCCATATCAACTACCTCTTAAAAGTAATCCTCCACCATCCATTGCATGTTTATACTCGTATTGGGCAAAGTGACACATTTTTTAGAAAAATCCTTTAAACCAGCCCAGATGTTAAATTGTTCTGGTCTGCCCCCTGCATCTTCCCTGCTTCTTTTTTTGAAAATTAATTTTTTACGAGCAGCAGCAGCTTGAGAAAGTGAAGGAGGACACGTTGTTAAGCCGAGGCCCAGTTCAGCAACCAACTTGCTGAGCAATAGCTCCTTGCAAAAGTTCACATCTCGCTCATTTACAAGTAAAGACTCAATGTAGGTTTTAAACCTTGGATCAAGCACAGTGGCCAAAACGTACTGATCCGAGTTCAAGATCTTAATAACTCGAGGATCATTGTGAAGCGAATGAAGTACTTGATCGACAAGGCCAACATACTTTGCTGAATTGCTTGCTTTCAGCTCCTCCTTCATTTTCTCAAGCTACTTTTCCAATAGTCTAATTAAAGGAATGACTTGGCTCAAACTAGCAGAGTCTGCACTCACCTCATACGTCACAACTTCAAATGATTTCAGCACCTTGCACAGCACTGAAAGGATTTCCCACTGTGCAAGAGTGAAATACATCCCCCCTCCTTTCCCAATGTCATGGCTTGTGCAATATGCTTGGATGGCTTTGCGCTGTTCCTCCATCCTCTGAAGCATGTACAGGGTGGAATTCCACCTAGTTACCACCTCTTGCTTAAGTTGGTGGCAGGGCAAGTTAAACTGCTCTTGGAGCTGCTGTAATCTCCTACATGCTGTGGCTGAATGCCTGAAATGGCCTGAAATTTTACGTGCCACTGAAAGCATCTCCTGCACCTCACGGTTATTTCATAGGAAGCTCTGCACCACCAAGTTGATGGTGTGAGCAAAACAGGGAATATGTTGGAAATCACCCAGCTGTAATGCTCGCACTATATTGTTGGCGATATCAGAAATGACATACCCTGGGGAGAGTCCAAGTGGTATAAGCCATGCATCAATCACATCTCTCAGTTTGCTTAACAAATTGTCAGCTGTATGCCTGTTAGTGAAGCCAGTGATACAAAGAGTGGCTTGCCTGTGACAAATGTTACGTAGTGGTGTACATGCTGATGCTGTTCCTGCTGCTGAAAGGTGAATGACCAACCCAGTGGGCTGTCACAGTCATATAGTCTTTGGTTTGGCCACTTCCACTTGTCCACATATCTGTGGTTAAGTGGACAGTGGGCAGAATGGCATTTTTCAGCGCAATCTCTACATTTTTACACACTTTTTGGTATAGTTGTGGAATTGCTTTACGGGAGAAATGGTGTCACAATGGAATTCTGTAACGCGGATACAAAACCTCAATTAACTGTGAAAAACCAGCTGCGTTTATTGTGGAGATTGGACGCAGATCTAACACTAACATTGCAGCCATGGCGTCTGTGATTTGCTTGGCAACTGGGTGACTGCTGTCATATTTGCTTCCCCTCGCAAATGATTGTTTCACAGTTAATTGCTGAAATGTAGGACTGCTCATTTTTTTGACCTGCCCCTGGGATGACGATTCACCCCCAGCAGCAGCAACAGCAGCAGCAGTGGGACTAACGCTTTCTTCAGAGGAATCAATAATAGTGCAGGAGTCATCCAGCCTTAAGTGGGATGCCGGGCTAACTCCGAGCGCTACTGAGGATATTGATGAGGATGGTGTGGTGGGTGTATTTTGTAGCCGTCGGGATGTCAGTGAGCGGAGGGTCTTAGCTGATTACGGAGTGCTTGTATTTTTTTGGGAAGAACTTTCAGCTTTTCCCAACACTTTGCCATGAACTCTCGTTAAATGGCGTAACATAGACGAGGTTCCAAGATAATAAGGTCCATCCCTCGACTGACTGTGGCTTGACATACACTACAAATGGCTATACAATTGTTGTCTGGATTTGGGTAGAAATAATTCCACACATAAGAAGTGGATTTTTTGGTTTTATGCCCAGGCATGACAATGGCCTTTTTCTTATGTGCCAGAACTGCTGCAGGACTTACACAAACAACCTCATCCTCATCAACATCCTCATTAGCGCCCTCGTCGCCTACACAAATCTCCCCTTCATCCTCTTCTAATTCCAAAGTGGCATCCTCAATTTGGGTATCACCGGCTACACTCGGGCTATTAAGGCACACATCAGCAGAATGCTCACGATAAGACATACCACTGTTGGATGGACTCTCCACAGGGATTGGTGTCATTGGTGAATCAGAGCAAACATTATCCTGTAATGCCTTACTGTTATCTTGCAGCTCGGCTTTGACGCATAACAGTAGTTGTGCACCAATTGTAGGCTCGGTAACTTTTTGAGATCTGCCACTAATAGCCAAAGATGAAGGCCTCATTCTCTCTTTGCCACTGCGTGTTTAGAATGGCATGTTGGCAATTTTTTTTTTTATCGGCACTTAACTTTTGCTCAGTAACACTTCTTTTTCGCTTCAACACAGTAAAAAAAAAATTTGTTTTTGTTTTTTGGACTGATTTCGAAACACTCTGTAGTTTGACATCGCCTTGCCTAGATGACGTACTGGGAACACTAACATCAGGACTGGTGACAGAACCTGGTTGCTCATTCTGGTCATATGTGGACTGCTTTGAATCCATTCTGAGCGCAAAGCACTTGTAGTGGTAAAAATTATTTGGTAAGATACTGCTGACAAATATGACATTTTGACAGCCAGAAATATTTATGCACAATTATGGGGGACACCCCAAAAGCACTGAGGAGTGCTTAAAATTATTTGGTAGATACTGCTGACAGATATGACTTTTGACAGCCAGAAATATTTATGCACAATTATGGGGGACATCCCAAAAGCACTGAGGAGTGCTAAAAAATATTTGGTAGATACTGCTGACAAATATGACTTTTGACAGCCAGAAATATTTATGCACAAATATGGGGGACACCCCAAAAGCACCGAGGAGTGCTAAAAATTATTTGGTAAATACTGCTGACAGATATGACTTTTGACAGCCAGAAATATTTATGCACAATTATGTGGGACACCCCAAAAGCACTGGGGAGTGCCAAATATTACAAAAATAAAATAAACCTCTATCCTCCTCAGGGCCCTCTTAACAACCTTTTGGGCCCCCGGGCAAAGCAGTGAACGTCGGAGGCAGCACAAAAAAAAAACCTGAAAAAAAAGAAGAAAATGCTGCGCTCCGCAATAGATGTCGGGCGGGCGTGATAACGTCACGCCCGACATGCACTGCGAGCGCCGCATGGAGGAGGAGACCAGGGAGGGAGCCAGATCGCCAGCTGACAGCAAGGTAAGTATTTTCTTCTTCTTTTTTTGCAGGTTTTTTTTTTGTGCTGCCTCCGACGGGCCCACCTGGGCTGCAGGGCCCCGGGGCACCTGCCCATTGTGCCCAATGGGAAAGACGGCCCTGATCCTCCTCTCTTCTCTAGCGATTTTTGTTACAGCGATTGGAATAAGAATATTGTATTCTCTGTCCCTGCTCTAATCAGCCTGTGACTACACCCTGCTCTCTCCCTCTGTCAAATGGCGATGGATTACTGTGGAGGCAGGTATTTATAATCTTGAAGTATCGCGAGAACCGAGCCACGAGATCCGACGACGTCACAATGACGTTCGGCCTCGATTTGGATTCGGTACTCGGATACCCAAAGTTCGGGTGGGTTCGGTTCTCATGGAACCGGACCCGCCCATCTCTTCTAATAACAGAGGAGCCAGGGCGATGCAGAGCATGACTGTAAAAGAGGGTGCGGTACCTAATAGTCTGGCAAATGTTGTGAGACCATTTAATAATGTAATTATGACTATTACCATCCTTGCAAAGGTAGTTCTGGTTCAAGTCAAGGAATATGATTCCAATTTTGCTCTAAATCCACAGGACCAATATTTATATATTAAGCATATGCTTATATTTTCAAAAAGATTGAATGCAAGAATTAGCTTTATTTAAAATGTTTTGTATTCTTATTTAACATTCTAATTGTAACACTCATATATAATATAAAACAGTAAATAGTGTATATTATGCAAACTCAACAGGTTTCATTTACTCTGTTAGCATAGATGGTATAGCATCGATGTTAACATAATACATTACATTCATGGCCAGTTTTATAAAAGTTATTGTGTGTGTATCAGCCATTGTAGTAAGGGTGTGTGTATAAGCTTGTATTCTGCTGTGTGTGGGTGTAGAATGAATCAGTGCCTATTGTATTAAGAGTGGGTATATAACCTTGCATTGTGTGGTGTAAAGGTGTAGAATGAATCAATGCCTATTTTATTAAGGGTGTGTGTATACGCTTGTATTGTGTGATTGTGTAGTGTGTATGAGTGTGTGTGGGGGCAGGGCACTGTGGGGGAGACACAGGCACAATAAGCCTCAAATATCCTTTATATCCCATACTACTCACATTCATTATACATGAACCAAAATAACATATTCTTACACTAAACCAGTTATCTCACATAGAAATGTATACAATTTATTCTCATGTTATTTCACTTACCTCAGTCAAACTCCAAAATGTGTCGTGCAAACTAGATAATGCATTACAGCAGCCATTACATACTATCCACCTATCTCACATGGAAACTTTTACCATTACAACAAAGATATTATGTATCTCACACAGGAGTCATTTTGTCCAATCATGGTGGTCATATTAATTTACAATGGCAAACATCTTTAAGACATGGAGGGATCAGATCAACCTTCATTTTGTCTATGGTCTGCATAAACAGAGTCTCCTGTAAACACATTGTACAGTCATTGCCAAATGTTTTGACACAAGTATTGGTTTTCACAAAGTTTGTTGCTTCAGTGTTTTTAGAACTTTTTGTCAGATGTTGCTATAGTATACTGAAGTAAAATTACAAGCATTTCATAAGTGTCAAAGGCTTTCATTGACAATTACATTAAGTTTATGCAAAGAGTCAATATTTGCAGTGTTGACCCTTCTTTTTGAAGACCTCTGCAATTCGCCCTGACATGCTGTCAATCAACTTCTGAGCCACATACTGACTGATGGCCGCCCATTCTTGCCTAATCAATGCTTTTGTCAGAATTTGTGGGTTTTTGTTTGTCCACCCACTTCTTGAGGCTTGACCACAAGTCCTCAATGGGATTATGGTCTGGGTAGATTCGTGGCCATGGACCCAAAATTTTGATGTTTTGATTCCTGAGACACTTAGTTATTACTTTTGCCTTATGGCAAGGTTCTCCATCATGCTGGAAAAGGCGTTGTTCATTACCAAACTGTTATTGGATGGTTGGGAGAAGTTGCTCTTGGAGGATGTTTTGGTACCATTCTTTATTCATGGCTGTGTTCTTAAGCAAAATTGTGAGTGAGCCCACTCCCTTGGCTGAAAAGCAACCCCACACATGAATGGTCTCAGGATGCTTTACTGTTGGCATGACACAGAACTGATGGTAGTGTTCAACTTTCCTTCTCCGGACAAGCGTTTTCCGGATGCCCTAAATAAACTAAAAGGGGATTCATCACAGAAAATGACTTTCTCCCAGTCCCCAGCAGTCCAATCCCTGTACCTTTTGCAGAATATCAGTCTGTCCCTGATGTTTTTCCTGAAGATAAGTGGCTTCTTTGCTGGCCTTCTTGACACCAGGCCATCCTCCAAAAGTCTAATAATGAATAATGAAGCTAGGGCGCGTGCTGAGGGTAGTTTAGTCAATGGAATAAAGTAAGCCATTTTACTGAACCTCTCTACAGTAACCCAGATGGTGTTGCCCCCCAGATGATGGAAGTAAGTCGACAATGAAGTCCATGGACAAGTGGGTCCAAGGTCTGACTGGGACTGGTAAGGCTAACAATAAACCGGTAGGTGATTTCCGAGGAACCTTGTTTTTTTAGCACAGATCACAGGATAATATGTATTCTCTGATATCCGCAGACATAAATGGCCACCAGACAACTCGGGAGATGATTTCAGTGGTCTTGGCAATACCAGGATGTCCAGAAGTCTGATTGTCATGACATTCTGAAAGAACAGCTTTCCTGAAGTGGATAGGCACAAACAGTATGTCTGCATGGGTTTCAGGAAGTGCCTGTGGTTGAACTTGTAGAAGAATTTTTCCCAATTCTTGAGTAAAGGCAATCAGCACAGATGAAGCCGGGACAATAGGACAAGGCTGTGTGGTAGGAGTCTGACACTAGACAAAACTACGGGATAGGACATCCGCCCTAAGGTTCTTTGAGCAGGCCAGAAGGTAATAATAAAACGGAAACGGGAGAAGAAGAGGGACCATCGTGGTTGTCTGTAGTTCAACCTTTTGGCTTATTGGATGTAAGGTTCTTATGATCGGTGTAAATGGTGATAACATGTCTTGCTCCTTCAAGCCAGTGGTGCCATTCTTCCAACGCCCATTTAATGGCCAGTAACTCTCGATTACCCACATTATAATGTTCTTCAGCGGAAGAAAATCTTCAAGATAAATAAGCACAAGGATAAAAGCGATGGTCTTCTAGGTCTTTTTGCGAAAGCACGGCCCCTACTCCTACATCTGAGGCATCAACCTCTACAATAAATGGAAGGTCTGGGTTAGGATGTCTCAGCACAGGGGCAGACACGAAAGGTAATTTCAAGGCTTTGAAGCTGATACTGCGGCTGATGGCCAGATTTTCGGATCAGCACCCTTGTGAGTCAGAGCTGTGATGGGAGCAACGAGGATAGAAAAGGAACTGATAAATTTCCTATAATAATTAGCGAATCCTAGGAATCTTTGAATGGGTTAAGATTAGAGGGTTGCACCCAGTCAAGGAATGCCTCTACTTTTGTCAGATCCATAGCGAAGCCTTCAGGGGAGATAACATATCCCAAAAAAGTGACTTTGGCAACTTCGAATTCACATTTCTCTAATTTGGCGTATAGATGATGATAACGGAGTTTCAGAAGTACTTGTCGAACATGATCTCGATGTTGTTTTAGAGATCGGGAATTAATCAGTATGTCATCTAAATAAACCACAACAAGGAGCCCAAGAATTCTCGAAGTACATCATTAATCAAATCTTGGAAGACAGCGGGAGTGTTGCTGAGGCCGAAGGGCATGACGAGGTATTCATAATGGCCCGTTTGAGTATTAAAGGCTGTTTTCCATTCGTCGCCACTCCGGATTCGTATCAGATTGTATGCTCCGCGCAGATCTATTTTAGAGTAGATGTTTGCTCCTTTTAGTTGGTCAAAGATGACTGAGATGAGTGGCAAAGGATACGTGTTTTTGATGGTTATTTTATTCAATCCCCTGTAATCAATACAGGGCCTCAACCCGCCGTCATTTTTGGCCAAAAAGAAGAAGCCTGCTCCAGCAGGTGACTTGGAAGGCCTGATAAAGCCTTTCCGTATGTTTTCTTCTACATAAAACTCCATAGCTCGGGTCTCAGGAATAGATAATGCGTACACAGTCTTCCCTTGGGCAATCTTGAACCAGGGATGATGTCAATAGCACAATCGTACTCCCGGTGGGGAGGGAGAGTATCAGCTTCTCTTTTAGAAAAAACGCCCTGGAACTCACGGTAAGGAGGAGGCAATAGCTCGGGACCAGTATGGGTAATCCTAATTGGCAAGGACAAACAAGAAGAAGAGCATTTAGGATCCCATTGAGTTATCTCACCCCTAGTCCAGTTGATATGAGGATTATGAAGAGCTAGCCAAGGATAACCCAAAATCAACGGTACCGAGGGACATTAAATTAAGTACAGTGAGATGGTTTTGGAGTGAAGAGCGCCAATCTTCAACTGCAGAGGAGGGGAATGATGGTGAATTTCTCGTGGTTCAGGCGATTCCCATCCAACCCGAATACAGCAATTATGGAGTCTAGAGGAATAGCGGAGAATCCCAAGGAATGAGTGAAGGTTAAGTCTAAAAAATTCCCAGCAGCTCCACTGTCCACGAATGCAGGAACAGAAATGACTTGTCCACCATATGTGAGTTGGGCAGGTATTTGTAGAGAATTTTTTGGAGAGATGGCTTGTAGGCCTAAGTGTACTCTCTCCACGTTCACTTGGCCTGATCTTTTCCCGGTCTGACTGGGCAGGTACGAAGCAGATGGCCCTTTTCTCCACAATATAAGCAGAGGCCCAAGGTACGCCTCCGGGTATGCTCCTCAGATGACAGCCGATATGCTCCCAGTTGCATGGGTTCCACTTGATCAATGGGGGTAGTTTGAGGAAGCACAGGAGAATAGGATGAAGAATTTTCCTTCTAAGCTTTTCTCTCTCTGTGTCTCCTGTCAATCCGATTAGCTAACTGCATAAGCTCCTCGAGGGATCCCGCAGTAGGGTACTGGACCTGGGAGTCTTAAATCTGTTTGGAGAGACCCAAAACGGAATTGACTATGGAGAGCTGGGTCATTCCATGCACAGTCCGAAGATCAACGCCTGAAGTTGGAGCAATACTCTTCAGCAGAACGCCGTCCTTGCGTTAAAGATTGAAGCTGTGCTTCAGCAGAAGCCACTCGGTCCGGGTCATCATAAATCAAGCCAAGAGCTTCAAAAAAGGCGTCCATAGATTGCAACTGAGGACTGTTGGGATCCAGACTGAATGCCCAAGATTGAGGATCCCCTTGTAGGAGGGAGATAATTATCCCCACTCTTTGCTGTAGAGATCCAGACGAGAGTGGTCTCAACTTGAAGTAGAGTTTGCAGCTTTCACGGAAGTTACGAAAGAGTCTGCGGTCTCCCGAAAAGTGGTCTGGTAAATGCATCTTGGGTTCCACAACTGAAGGCTGAGCGGCTTGCGAGGCTCTTGACGCCTGTTCTTGGGCAGTCTCCCGCTGAGACAACTCTTGAACCATTTGGGACAAGGTCTGGATTTGTCCTGCCAACACTTGCGCCAGACTTGGTTCCATAGGACCGAATACAAGACAATTCTCTCACTCCTAGCGTATATTTTCTGGCCAGCTATAATGTTACGGCTCATGTAACAGGTATCAGCTCCTAGAACCGCTTCAGAGGTCTTCACCTATAGGAACCGTTTTTCCCGTAGAGCTAGATGCGCTCACAGGTACTCTGATGCCCCCAGGTCTTGTACTCTAGTAGTAGGAGCTGATACCGTGGAAATGCAGCGCAGGAGAATACGCAGAGGTGGAGTGATGATTCCAGCAGAGGTTTTGAGGGTGACAGCAAAACGATAATGCCAAGGTCCAGGCCGCGGTCAAACAGGTCACAGGCAATACAGCAGCGTCAGAATCCAGGCAATAGGTCAAGGATCACAGGCAAACAATCAAAGTCAGCATCCAGGCAATAGGTCAAGGGTCACAAGCAATCAATCGAAGTCAGTATCCAGGCAAAAGGTCGGCCACAATAATCAGGATCCAAATGATACTCTGGGAGCAAGGTCAAAGCAGGGTAGTATGCAGAGTAGCAGGGACTATAACCGGCAGGGAGGACTTGCCCCTTCCTGCCTTATATACAAATGTGGCCCAATAACATTTGTACTGTGCAGTAGGGGGAGGAACAGTCCAGCTGGGCAATAAGTAATTTATCTAGTGCGCGCGCACCCTGCTGCCCTAAATGCCAGGACGCGGAGCTATAATCAGAGAGCGTCCCGACCGTTGCCTTGGCAACGGCTGGGACAAAGCGGAAGTGACATCCCGGTCGTTATGACGACGGCCGGGACACGGGGGCACAGAAAGGAGTGAGTCGCGGCGGTGGCTGAAGCCACCGCGGCTCGTGACAGAAGGGCCTGGTTTTCACTATTTCTGGGATATTTTTAATTCTGATGATGTTTCCTCTAGACCTTTTCTCAAGATCTGTCTGTCTCTCTTTTAACCATTCCAGTTCAGACCTAATGTTGTCTAGCTCTTTATCCATAGTAATTTGAGAGTTGAACAGCTCATCAGTTTGTCTGTTCTACGGTCCAATGCAGAGACTTAAATTTGAAGTCATCTACTGATTTATTGATCTCTTGAAAATTCTTTCAGTACAGAAACAAAAATTCTACCAATATTTTCAGACCTGACACTTCCTCTATACTTCTCTCAAATATGCACTTGCAAGGAGGCTCACCCATATTGAACTCACCTGCACTTTCAACCCAAATTGTAGAAGCTCCATATCTCTACTTTACTACACAATTCTTGCCCCAAAACAGCCAGATCTGTCTCCCAAGCTAATTCTGGGGTGACTAGATATGGGGGTCTCTCTTTGAAAAGAAACTTTGGAAAAAATGGCGCCAGAATCTCTAAATGGTTGATTAGTTTAACCATAAAATAAAATTCTTATAAAATCTTTACCCAATGATATCTGAACCCTGAACATTCCATAAAAGCTACCCCAACTCTTCTAACCTATGTTGGAGAAAATGTGGCCCAGTAGGCAACTTTGTTCATCTATGGTGATCTTGCCCCATCCTATTCTGAAATAGAAAACTCTCATAAATAGCGTCACTGGACTAACCCTCACACCATTGCTCACCAACATGTTTTTCTACTCCCCCATACCATATACAGAGAAGTCTACAGACAAACTCATAATACATATGTCCACAATACTAATTTGCTTGTATCAGATTAAAGTAACTTTCCCACACAACAAGAAGTCATTAACTGCATCTGGACCATCTACAAAATACATAATAAGCCTCCTGAATAATAAAGTTGAAAACTTTCACAAGTTTTGTGAGGTGACCCTTGGTACTTTTATCACAACACTTCACTCTCGGGTACCTCATGAGCTGCTAAAATACACTATATTAATTCCCACAGAACACAAGCACCACAATGAAAAGATGTTAACACTGTTAATGATTTGTTGATTGACCATTTATTTATAGTTTATATGCACTTTTAATAATACAACATGCAGAAACAAGTTTTATAACATTAACATCAGTCTTACTTTGCAATAATTATATTTTCCAATTTGATCTCCATTTAACATATTATTTTTATTGTTGTACATTGTTTGAAAATAATAATAAAAAGAGATACCTAAACAGTACAATATCAAGTGTCACTAAATGCAAACAGACCATGTTTTGGACCATGTTTTAGATTCCCAAGCCCTGGAAGCCCCCTCAGGCTACCCTTCCACGTCTTACGAGGAAGGGTAGCAACCACATACCAATGGTACTCCCCACAAACCCCCATATCACACTAATTCCCACTCCCATATAACATTAAGTGACCCAACACCATCCTCCTATCTAGAGGTAGTTAGACCTTGAAGGGCTCTGCCTTTAACTTTAATAGTAACATTTTCTGAAAAATAACATTGTCTTACACAGAAGCTGCGACTACACCATTGGCAGATGACCTGTTTTTTTCTAGAAAAAGTCAGACAGAAACATTTTTCATGGCAGAATTTCAAATGAAATTCTGAATACACAGACAGCAAAAGTTCCTTTTAAGCTATTTGTGGTTTTACAATTTCTTTACAACAACAGTGACCACGGGATATTGTACCATTATGTACCATTTGAGGGCCCCTCCTACCAATTTCTGTACTTACCTGTTTTCTGTCCTGATTTAACCCTAACTGGTAGCCATTTTGCCTAATTAATCGGCCTAAAGAAACGTGTATATCTAGCTTTAAAAGTGGCTAGAAAGTTACACTAATTTGAGAATTTGCTATAGGCAACATCTCCACTTTTTCATACCTGCAGTTTAGTCATTGTGTTTGGTAAGCTCAAGTGGGATTCATTAATTCATTAATTAAACATTTACAAACAAAAAAAATAAATAACTTAGAAATATAAATTAAAATATTGAAAGGAATCCTCAATTAGAAATATGTGGCCAATGGCTCCCATTTTTTGAAATACAAGAAGGGGTCTTCAAGAAACATATTTTCTATTTAGTATATGTATGTACTAAATATTATTTAAAATAGACAGAAAATTGGGGGACGAAGGAGATTTCCAGTTGGTAACTAGCTGGCAGGTGACTTCAAATATGTTATGCCTAATGAACCTATGTTGATTGTTAGGAACTCCTTCAGTCAGCACGACAAAACCCGGAGTCTGATCCGAAGTCTGGTGTTCGCTGGAGCCCCTAGTGGTGGGGACAGACTTGGCTGGAGACGAACGGAGGGTTGTGTAATGTGCACTGACTGGGGAGAACCCAGGGGTAGCGTGAAGTAGTACACAGCAGCATGAGATCCAAGCAAAGGTCAAGGGTCGGCAGCAGACAGCGATACTAAATAACAGGCTGAGGTTGGTTTTCACAGGCAATACAGCGAGGTCCAAAAACAAGCCAGGGGTCATACACGGGAAGTCCAAACAAGAATAAAGCACAGGAGCAGAGAACGAGGAACAGGAGCCTAGCTACACTGGGAGCTATAACTGGCAATGAGGCTCAGTCCTCACTGCCTTAAATAGCAAGGAGAGCCAATAGGAGTGAGTGTTAATGAGACGCCTCCCACTGCATAGTCTCAGCACCCTAGGCAATACAGGCATAAAAACAAACAGCAACAATACAAATATTAGCAAAAAGACTCTAACCCAGAGTCTAATTGAAAAAACATGAAGTAGTCCTTACCTCTTTCTGCTTGCATGCGCCCGGGTGTCAGCTCGCTGGCAAGGCGCTACGGCAGTGAGGTTACAGCGTCCCGGTTGTTGCCCAGGAAACTGGAATGTCGGAGGCGGAAGTGATGCCCCGGTCATCATGGAGGCGGCCGGGGCGTCTGGGAGAGCCGGAAGCGAGCCGCGGCAGCCCGTCAGTGAGCCACAGCTCGTAACAGTACCCCCCCCCCCTGAGGACGGGTCAATGCACCCCGACTACCAGGTTTCCCAGGATACTTTTTGAAGAAGTCCTTAATGAGCTGGTTAGCATGGAGATGTTTGCGTGGCACCCAAGACCATTCCTCCGGACCATAGCCCTTCCAGTGGACCAGAAAGGGAATTTGGTTTTGTACCTTCTTAGAGTCCAAGATTCTTTCAACAATGAACTCCTGTTGCCCTTTGACTGAGACAGGACGAGGTCTGTGCAATTGATGTGACCTGAACCTCTGCGACCATGTGACCAAAGAACAATGAAAGGTATTAGGAATCTTAAGTGAAGGAGGAAGTTTTAACTTAAAAGCCACAGGATTAATTTGTTTAATAATGGAGAAGGGTCCAATGAACCTGGGACCTAACTTCCTACAAGGTTGCTTGAATTTAATGTTGCGGGTAGACAGCCACACCTTGTCCCAGACTTTGAAAGGACATGGTCCACGATGCCGATCAGCATAATGCTTAGACTTGAATGAAGCTTGTTTGAGGGCAATGTGAATCTTTCTCCATATCCGGCACAGATGAGAAATCGAAGAACTAGTTTTAGATTGGTTCGGAACTTCTAGCGAGTTGGACCGAGGATGGAATCCAAGGTTACAGAAAAATGATGATACCAGAGTAGAAGAATGGCACGAGTTGTTGTAGGCAGACTTTGCCCATGGAAGCAGAGCGGCCCAATCACTATGGCATTTGGTTACATATAAACGGAGAAATTGCTCAAGGGATTGATTGACCCTTTCCGTTTGTCCATTGGACTGTGGGTGATACCCTGATGACAGACAGAGTTTGATTCCCAATTAAGCACAGAACGCTCTCCAGAAGATGGCTATAAAATTGGGAGCCGTGGTCAGAGACAATGTTAACAGGAAGTCCATGGAGCTTAAAAACGTGCTGAATGAATAGAGATGTCAACGTTTTAGCACATGGCAATCCTACAATAGGGATGAAGTGGGCCATCTTGATAAATCTGTCTACTATCACCCAGATGGTGTTAAAGCTGGATGAGCGGGGTAGTTCCACGATGAAGTCCATCGATATGTGTGTCCAGGGTCTCACTGGAATGGACAGCGGCATAAGAGGACCTGCAGGAAGTTTGCGAGAAGACTTATTACTGGCACAGGATTCACAGGATAACACAAACTCTTTGGTATCTGCTGACAAGGAAGGCCACCAGACGGAACGAGACAGAAGTTCTAACGTCTTGGATACTCCAGGGTGACCCGAGGTTTTATTACCATGGCATTCGACGATGACCGTCCTCCTCAGATAATCAGGTACGAATAGTTTACCCCTGGGAGTAGCCGATGGTGATGTTGGAGACCACGGAAGGTCGTGCCAAGATCCTGAGTCAGGCCAAGGACTACTTTGGATGCCGGGATAATAAAAGTAGGTTCTGCGAGGAAAGTATGATAGGCGATAAAACTGCGAGATAAGGCGTCCGCCTTTGTGTTCTTGGATCCGGGCCGGAAGGTAATAGTGAAGTTGAAACGGGAGAAGAAAAGTACCCACCGGTCTTGTCTGGAGTTTACAATTTTGGCAGATTGAATATATTGTAAATTTTTGTGGTCGGTATATACAGTAATTACATGGTTAGCTCCCTCTAGCCAGTGGCGCCACTCTTCAAATGCCCACTTGATTGCCAGCAACTCCCTATTACCAACATCGTAATGGGTCTCTGCGGAGGAAAATTTCCTGGAGATGAATGCACAGGGGTGCAGACAGTGATCGTTGAGATCCTTCTGAGAAAGGATGGCACCGGCCCAGACGTCAGAGGCGTCTACTTCGATAGTAAAAGGTAAATTCGGATTCGGATGCCGGAGGACAGGTGCGGAGATGAAGGCCTCTTTGAGAGCTTGAAAGGACGTCAAAGCAGCAGAAGACCAATTAACGGTATCGGCCCCTTTTCGGGTAAGGGCAGTAATAGGAGCCACTAATACTGAGAATGACCGGATGAATCGCCTGTAGTAATTAGCGAATCCTAAAAACCTCTGAATGGCTTTTAGATTGCTTGGCTGGATCCAATCGAGAACTGCCTGTACTTTACTGGGATCCATGGAGAAGCCACAAGGAGAGATGACATATCCGAGGAACGTGACCTGAGTGACTTCAAACTCGCATTTCTCGAGTTTGGCAAAAATGCTGGCGGAGTTTGAGGAGGACCATTCTAACATGAATACGGTGCTGCTCCAGTAACTGGGAATAGATCAGTATGTCGTTGAGGTATACCACCACGAACTTTCCCAGAAATTCTCGTAGAACATCATTAATAAAATCTTGGAACACAGCGGGGGCATTACATAGGCCGAAGGGCATGACCCGATATTCATAATGGCCTGAATGAGTGTTGAAGGCCATCTTCCACTCATCCCCCTTCTTGATCCGGACCAAATTATATGATACCGCAGATCAATCTTGGAGAAGATCGTGGCTAACTTGAGCTGATGAAAGAGCGTGGAGAGGAGTGGCAACGGGCAGGTATTCTTCACGGTAATCCCATTCAGACCCCAATAGTCTATGCACGGGCAGAGGCTTCCATCTTTTTTTGCTACGAAGAAGAAACCCGCTCCTACGGGTGATTTAGATGGTCGAATGAATCCCTTACGTAGGTTTTCCTCCACATAGTCATCCATAGCCTTAGTCTCAGAAATGGACAGGGCATATAACCTTCCCTTAGGAAGCTTGGCATTCGGAACCAGATTGATGGAGCAATCGTAGCTACGATGTGGGGGCAGAGAGTCTGCTTCCTTCTTAGAGAACACATCGTGGAACTCATGGTAAGGCAAAGGAAGAGATTCAAGACAAGGCTGAACAACCCGAAGAGGAAGAACAAGACAGGTTGAGGAACAAGCCTTACTCCATCGTATGATTTCCCCTGTGCTCCAATCGATGTGAGGATTGTGAAGTTGGAGCCAAGCATGCCCCAGGATCAATGGTACAGATTTGTCTGAAAATATTCGAATAGCATGCTACGCCGTGAAAGGGCGTATTTAACCACAACACATGCGAACACTTCTACACACATTTTCACTTACACATTCACTTGTTAATAGTTCACCTTAAAACAGTTCCAACACACAGTCGTTTATAATCAAATGTAATAGAGTTAATAGTTAAATATAATAATGTTAAAAGCACTTTATTGAAATCTAAGGTGCAGGATACAGGAAACATATCATGTTTAGTATCATTCTAATCCCCTATTTATCCTCAGACATCCGTTTCTATCGGCTAAGAGATCGTGCCTTGCGTATGTTAGTTATGGATGAAAGGGAATTAATGATCAGAATGGTATTGTGTGTGTAATGCAAATAAACCAGTTTGAACCAGCTTTTCGGCGGAAAGATACGTATGCAGCTGTTGGAGAGTTGACCCCCACACGAGGGCATCGTTTGAACTGACCTATGATCTGAATTATACTGGACTGTCCTGAATCCTGAACCAATGGAAACATTCCAAGTCATCTCTACTGTTTTCAATGTAACACCAACTGTATATAAACTGGGCTCTGGGACTATCATACAGTTTTTCTTGACCACAGACTTCAGGATTGAATGACTGTATACTGGATCCAGAGCGCCTGCGTATGTAATTGGCTGTACTTATTTTATTAATTTGTTACTCTTTTGGCTTCTTGCTTTTAAATCAGTTTGTGAATTGGAACCACACAATTCGAATTGGAAAATTTTCATTGAATAGTGACTAGACAAACATAACAGGTAGGAAAAGACAAGTGAAAGGTTACAGGACTACATTTATGGTTACAGCCATATTGCCTTTCTTTATACTAGGTGGAGAAGAAAATAAAAACAAGGCAGAAGTATATGAGTAATTCCCATAGCACATGGTCCAGGGGGTGAGTAACAGATTATGGAAAGGTCTGGGTCTGATTCTCTGCAAATATCCAGTTCAAACTTGTTCCGTCATGGAGATAGTAGGCTTTTGTAATTGGGGCTTCAAACATACTATTTAGAAGTGTATGTATATTGTCCCAGTTGGGGGCTGTCACAGTGCATGACCACCAAATATAACTAATATGGGTGGATAGTCAGGCCTGCTCCAGATGGGAGTCATAGAGAGACAGAGGAGGAGAGAACCAGTTTTACACTTTTTGTGTAGACCCCACAGGGGGATACATTAGGCCAATTTAGAAAATTAGACTGAAGAGGTCCTGCTTTGGGGAGCAAATGAAGCTGCATTGTGAGAGAAATATGCAGCTAGATAATATCATTTTATGCCCGGAAGCCCTTTTCCTCATCATCAACATCAACATTTATTTATATAGTGCCAGCAGATTCTGTAGATTCAGAAATCTGTGACAGGATGGACCGCTTTGCCACCCTGTCTGTTGTTGCTGGAAACCGGCTGGGCTTACTTTGCCACCGTTCCCTTTCTTTATCCCAAATGCGCCCTCTAACCACAGTAGGAGGGGCTTAAGCTACTTGCACCACTGGACTCCTTCACGGCATCCAGAACCCAGTTCCTTCTGGGTATCTGTCGCTACTAGCAGGTGCACCCTTGCTGGTATCCCTGACCTCTTGCTATAGATCAGGGTTGTTGTGGATGGATCCTCCCTGGCCTATCACACTGGTTAGAGCTGCTGGGTAGTGAGCAGAGCAGTGGTACTAGAAAGCTGGATCCAAACCTCAGAAAAGCCAGAAACGGATTAGAGTTGGGTCTAATTTGTAGGTCACAGGAAATTACAGCATGGAAGACGTTGTCAAGCAAGACTTGAAGCAAGTTATGTTAATTTAGCTCCAGTGTTCCTAACAAGGACAATTCACACTGGTTTAAGGTACTAGTGATCAAAAGGTCAGAAGCCCTTCAATATGTTAGAGGACAATCTTGGCGATCTACTCCAGATAAAGCGTATTAGAGGTTTTTCACGTTACTTAGTAACAAGAAAGGGACCGTGAGTGGGAGGGTCTGGAAGAGGTACAGCCATTATTTAAGGATGATATTCATTTTTAATGATATGATTCTGCCCAGCCATGATATTATCACGCTATTAACCAAGAGGTTAATGAAGCCTGAATTTCTTAAAGAGCTGGGGGATGTTTCCTTAATAATAAATTGCATATTGATGTTGTAAATACACCCATATATTCAATCTTTTTGGTTGCCATTTAAAGATGTAGCTTGATTTGAGGGATTCAGTATCCTGAGGGGAGACATGAAGCAGCATAGTATTCAATTTCAAATAGTTCATTTTATAGCCTGATATCTTGCGATACTTTTGCATCATTATGTAGAGATTGAGCAGGGAAGTTCTCGGTTGGGTGAGTGAAAACAAGAGAATGACAGGGAAAAATGAGTTTTTGACAAGGTAAGTAAGTAGGAATATGTTTAAATCAATATGCAATACAAAGGGTTACTAGTTAATCTTTCTTCTTAAAGTTATTTTCTGTTCTGATCCAATTACGAAGTATGTAATAAATCAAGCTATGCTTCCTGTTCTTGAAATTATCTTGTCTTAACAAATTGTCTGTACAATTTCTACAACTGCCCCTTAATGCAGTTTCTTTCCACGTAAGTTATGATCTTGATAACTGACAATCTATTGGTTTTCAATGAAATTATATAAACCTGTGCATGTACATTTGCACACTTCTCCTCTCCTCGTGAGAAAGAAGTCACTGCTGAATTGAATACATTTCATAACTCTTCTCAAAATAACAGAACTAGAATCCTGTTTATGAACATCATCTGATAAAAGTGAGATCTTAGAGCTACACTCCCCAACTACTGTGCAATGCTAGTGGTTCAATCACTACTGCAAACAATCAGGAAGGACATAGGGCAACCAGTGAATTTTTTTTTATTTCTGAGTTAAAGCCACATTGTGAAAGTTACTGAGGCCTATTACTGAGTAGTAAGATTGAAGGTGTTGTAATTGCTGGTCAGAATAAAGTGAAACTGCAAGGACTGCTGCAGGAAATCCTTGGAAGCTGGATCCAACTGCATCTGAGGGAATAAGAATTGAATGCTGATAATTTCGCTCATTATTGGAGAGGCTGGAGGCTTGATATGCCAAATAAAGAACTCTAATCGAGTGTGTGGTAGACTCATGCGGTTAAAGCATATCGCAAGGATGACAAGACTTCATATGGGTCATTCCAGAGACTCTAGTGGCCAGATGTGCTGCTCCAGATACCACCTCCAAGTGGCTGATTATCCAATCAAGCAGAGAGTGGGAAAAACAGATGTCATGGTGGACAGTCTCCACACCAGGGGAAAGGCTTAGAATCACAGGGACACTTTTTATGCTTATAATTAGCTTTTAAGAGACATGTTACTCTCTATTTGATTAACTCTTCTTCTATTTTTAAGTCTGAAAAAGGTAGCTATACCCATGCATTGCAAAACAATTTCTTAAGGACAGTCCTGAATCATGGTCCTCAAAAGTGGCGGTGTTTAATAAAAAATGGACAGTGTTTCACCCAAAAGTGGGTGTTTTTGGTGGATCTGGCAGATTTAGGGAGATAAGCCCTATCGCCAGCAGTAGCCAGCACTGGGGCATCCCATGATGCTTCCTCATGCCTATTTATCAAGGACAGCAGGGGTACTAGTACCATCTTAAGATGGCGTTAGCTGGTGCTGCCCACAGGAAAAAATGCTTTACTATTAATATAAACCATTTTTTCAATTTTTTTCATTAAGTTTTTTGTTCATTCTATTTATTTACACTATTTTTCTTTAAATGTATTCATTTTCTTTAATGAATCTGGAACTGGAAGCCAAAGTTTGGGCATTCAGTTCCAGAGTGCATGTATGAGCTGAGAAGCAAGCTCATGCTGATTGGTAGATTACTCTTATTTTAGCCGGGCAGTGTCGCTGGGGAGCTGAGTTAATGGAAATCTACATTAAAACGAGGTCTTGATAAATAGACCTAAAGTGTCAAAGAAAAAAAAAACTAAATGTGCGAAAACTGATACACAAACACTTCATACATACTGTAGCTGGCAATCTGCAGGGAAAGGATGCAAACAGAGTTACACATTTGTGCAGCACTGTACCCAGTTTAAAGATAAACAGATTGAAGACATATGTATGACAAAATGATAGTATAGTGTCTGCTCTAACTTACATGATTTGAAAGTGTCTTTTTCCCACATCAGGTTGAGAGGGTGTGTCTGCAGTCAGAGCAATCAAACAAGAGCAGCTGATGAGAACTCCTTTTTAAAGTGAAGGTGGGAGTGTCATCTGTCCATCAAGCTAGGGCTGTAGGAGGAGTGTCAAGTATAACCTGCATGCTTTCATTGTTCAGTGTGATGGATACTAAATAAGTTGGCTGGTGTCTAGAGACCTGTCTCTGTTAATTTGGGGGTAAGGGTCACAAGACAGTGTTTGGAATATTTATGTTGTCAAGTTACTTTTCCATCCTGATATTAAAGCAGAGTAAAAAGCAAGAAGTTATTTGTGTGTGTTTCACCAGAAGTGTGCTTTAGTCACAATGCATATTTTAATATTGCATAAAAAACTGTCCAAACCTCCAATAAAATTCACACATTTTGGGCCACTTTAAATGTTGCACATTGCAGAATCAATTAGGTGGTATCCCTGTCTTTTAAATTGGCCCTTTAAATATTAATTGTGAGGAAAAAACATGTTTATCCCCGTTGAAATGTCAGATCTGGAATACTTAATTTGTGTATTATACTGTCCCCTTTCAGATCTCTGAATTGTAAAATCTCAACTCAAATTTATTTGTCATATATCCTAATTTAGAAGGATCCAAATCTAAAGGGAACATGTGAGTAGTTAACATTATTGTATTTTGTCCATTCATTTGGAAAATATCAGGGAAAAGGAAAAACATGACACAAATTATGTGTGTGTGAAAGGAAATACTTGTATAAAACTGTAGCCAGTAAGCTACTGTCCCGGAAATTCCAATCCTCCACTAATTTCATTTATTGATATAATGTCTCACAGACCTGAAATATTTTAGAGCCAGACTAATCCAGTGCAATCAGTAGAATGTTTAAATATAGCCTACAAATGATGATTCTACAGATCCTATCCCTCAGTGAAGCAATGATATATAAAGAAATGAAATAGGGAGTATACAATAAAAAACACATATTGGTCAAATAGCAAACATTCCACAAAGACAAATGAAAGAATAAAATTTGATCCTGGATGTTACGCCGCTGCAAATGATTGAACCAGATCAGTGCATCAGGTCTGGTAAAGTAACAGTATCTGAACTATGGTTTTGCTCAGGTGCCATGAAAATTGCTTTGGATATCAGGGACTCAAAAACAATTAGTTTTAAACCAGTTCATTTAACCAACAATTCGGATATTTTGAAAAGGTACAGGAAAAATAGGGTAGATGGTGGGAAATAATGGTATAGTGGCAGGCAAGGTTAACACCACAGAACAATAATAAATAGAACATTGCTTCTCTAAGGCAATATGTATATATATTTGAGGCAGTGTATGCTGTGCAAGGCGTTCCATGTAATTAATAAAGCTGTTGTACAGTCGACATAGTATCCTGTAATTATTAAACAAAAGCGAAAAGAGATCCGCACAAGGTCAGGACTATCCTCATTCCTATGGTATTGTATCTAATTAAAATGCATAGCGGGGAAGTTTTTCCCCCAAATAACACACACTGTGACATACCCTTTTACCAAACCAAATAAAGACACGGACACCAAACTAAAGTTGGAATGAATGACGGTATTTATTAAAATTTAAACTAATGGGACCGTAAGGCGGACGAGAGCAGGGCAGTCAGGAACGCAAAACCAATAAAGGTGGAAAGGTCAGACCATAGTACCACCAACCCAGGATCATACCTTATCTATTGGCCGGTGCTAAAATCAAGTCCAACGGCAAGACTACGCCCCCTATTGACTCCACCAGTATAAACCATACAATACTGGCCCAATGGTCCAACTAACAGGCGGACCAACCATAGTATGACACCATAACCACAGAGGGGTAGTGACCTATGACAAGATCAACCGAGCACCATATGCACAGTTACCGACTGCATTGCTCTCCTACCACACCGCATGCAACTTATACATGCGGCCCGCCAACTACAGACCTAAACATGCCTCTTAATCTCCAACACAACTGGTCTATAAAACAAGTGAACACCGTCTAATCTGTATAAGAAAGCAAACTCTGCTTTCAACAAAGGGTGCTTTATAACAGAACCACCTAAATCACGAAAAATTTTGCTAACCACCTGATTTATTTTGCGGACAGCCGCCGCGATGTTAACAGCAGACATAGAATATCTCCAATGACGTCTAGGGACAATATAAGACCAACACAATTTAAGGTTAGGCCATCTACAAGAAACCACAGACATGTCTTCCCGAATTCTAATGATGAGCTCCAGAGATTTAAGTTGACCTACATCATTACCACCAGCGTGAACAACCAGCACATCGGGAACCCCATGCAATTTCTTCCAACAAGAAAAGGAGAAAATCTGCCCATTTCAATCCTCTCTTCCCTATCCATCTAATGGAAACCCGATCCGATAACCAGGGGCAAATGCGAGATAAAGAGTGTCTATTAGCGCAGAAAATGTAAGAGTGGCCCAACACCCAAACAGAGATCTTCGAAGTTTTCACTCATACAACGAGATAAATAAAGAGGAACAATAAGCAAGGAACCCATGAAAACAAACTAACAGAAATACCAAAGAGAACACAACTATAACAGATACACCTAATGAACTTAAGGCCCACAACTAAATATAGATGCCTATCCTCCAATAATAAAAATAACCCTTTAGCTAACTAGAAGTAGGGGAAAGTGTGAGGGAATACTGGGAATAAAACATTAATTCCAACCTTAAACCTAACAGAACGAAAGGAAAAGCAGCAACCCAAGTGAAGGTAAAAACCTATGAGGAAAAAATCCCTTCACGCCCCCACAAATAGTGGCGAGCAGCAAAGCGCCCTGGGTTAACTTGGTTAGAGGAGAAAAGAGGTAGAGAAAAGCTGCAAAAAGGAAAAAACTACATGGCTATACATCAGGACGTATATAATATTTATAACAGTCTGACTTCCATCTTCCTAGCAATTGTATTGAAGCTACGGAAGCCCCACCTGCTGCAGCCGCCGTGGCAGCTCCAATCCGAAACAAATGTGTCCCGAATTCTGATGTTGGTAAGCCTAGGGCATTTAAGGCGCTGCACATAACAATGAAATTGGAATTTGGTAAGGGGGGAGCAATCTTTATGAACCAGCCAGATCTCTGCTCCATGTGGCCTCAAACTGGCGAAATATTGACAAAGCTTAACCGGACATATCACTTGATCCTGATGTTTTTTAAGGGTAAACCAATGCACTAATCCTACTTGATCAGTTTTGGAGTGCCTAATTTTAACTTGAATGTTGTCGTCCGACAACACCACGTGTTTAGCTAACATGGCTGCGTCCACCCTGTGCTTAGACTGTGCAACTATCTCACTGACTCGCCTAGTGCCGTGAAAAGCCATAGAGAACGCTGCCGCAAACAATGAGGCTTCAAAATGGTCTGATGTCACTTCAGGCAAAATCAAAATCATACGGAACAATAAGACGGGATCTATGGGTTTTCTCCTATCCTTGGGGCGAGGTGAAGCCTTGACCATCCTTTTAAAGCTTTGTTAATGAGGAACGATTTAGTAGGATCTTGTAAACCTTGCAACCTAGCCATGAATGATATACCTGCTAGAATAGCTGACATAGATGTTTTACTAATCCCCTCCTGGTAACACCCCCACATGAAGTCCACAATACAGTTAGGATCCCCTGGGGCGCGAGAGGAACCAGCTCTCCCATCGTTTCCAAGCTGACCAATAGGCCTTCCACGTGGATGGAGCTAGAGAAGCCTCTGCCAAGAATCTTAGACCGGACCGACCATCTGCCAAACATAAGATGGACAGGCTGTACCCACGGGGTCAGCACGAGGGGCAAGGGACCTAAAGCGCCCCCATTCAAAACGAGAAAGGGAGTCAGCAATGCAAATGTCTATACCTGGAACATGTTTGGCTCAAAAATTTATCTCGCAGTCCAAGCAACGAAGCACCAGAACGCGCAGCAAATTTAATGCCGGTTTAGAGGAAGCGATCTGATGGTTAATTGCCTGCACCACGCCCAAATTGTCACACCAAAAGGACACATTACACCCCGACAGCTGAGGGGCCCACAGCTCAAGAGCCACAATTATAGGAAAAAGCTCTAGCACTAATGAATTCTTTGTAAGCCCACCCTCTATCCATGATTGAGGCCATGATGAAGCGCACCACCAACCTTGGAAGAAAGCACCGAATCCCTTAGCGCCTGCGGCGCCCGTGAATAAATCCAACTCTAACGTGGATATGGGAGGTGAAGGCCAAATCCTAAAACCGTTAAATTTCCGAAGGAATATTACCCATATTGCCAAATTCTCCCTTATCTCGTCACTCAGTTTAATTAATGCGTGGGGTCTGTTCCTGCCCGCTGTGGCCAACTGTAATTTCCTGCAGAAAATCCTTCCCATGGGTATGACCCTACATGCAAAATTAAAAGATCCTAGCAAAGCTTGAACCTGCCTAAGTGTACGAGAAGGAGAGGCCAGAGTGCTGGATATCAAAAACTCCATTTTTGCAATTTATCAGCTGGCAAGCGACAACAGCCTGCCACCGAGTCTATTTCTATCCCCAGGAACGACAAGCAAGATGTTGGGCCTTCCGTCTTATCCTTGGCTACCGGTACCCCCATAACCAAGAAAAGAGCCTGAGCTGAATACATACGGGAGACTGGTCTTTAAGGAACGCTGTTATCGTTGCCACGGTTTCTGGAGAGGCCGGGGGCACTCCTCGGTGTCACTCACCGGACCGTGAGTGCCTCTACGCTGGTGCGTGGCTCCCTAGCCTTCCTTCCGGCACCTATCCTGAACCGCGGCCGTCCGCCATCCTGATGGTCTGCGCATGCGCAGCTCCCAAGAACTTTTGTGACTGTTGCTTTTAATCCAAATTGGTTGAACAGGCAACTCCCTATTTAAGGCACCTGTGTGCATTACCTCATTGCCTGATCTTGGAGTCTCATTCCTCGTGAGTCTCTGAAGGTGTCCCCTGTGTTTTACTAGTGTCTTCAGTTTCCTGCTGATTCCTGATCTACTCATCGCTGGTTTCCATACCCGCTACTATCTCCTGTGTACTACTAGTGTCTTCAGTTCCTGTGGATTCCCTGTGCTACTCATCGCTGGTTTCCATACCTGCTACAGTCTTCTGTTTCCTGCCTGTGTCCTCAGCTGGACTCTGATTACCGGATCTACTCACCTGTGGTTCCTACACTCGTCTCTGCCGTCCAGCGTCTCTGCAGTTCCTGCATCTCCCTGTGGACAGACTGTTCTACTGAATAGCGGTATGCCTATCTGTTATTGACTTTCTACGTTTACTCTGCATATCCGCTAGGACAAGTTTCCACGCTCAGCAGCGGTATCCATACCCGCTATAGACTGTTATTGTTACGCTGCATACCTGTTTGGAATTTACCGTACTACTCAGTCGTTATATGCATAACTGTGATTGACTATCCATTATTGGCCTGCATATCTGTGCTGAGCAAGTCTCTACCAAGCAGCGCCACACATACCGTTATATAGACTTTGTTGGATATGCTGCATACCTATTGGGATCAAGTTCCTCTGTGCTCTCAGTGTCTGCATCCTATTATCTTTGTATGCTTCCACTCATCAACACTTGTACACATCCTCACCTATTAAGCAGTGGTACAACTTGCTATACGCAGACCACTGACTTCCCCGCTACCTACATGCACCTGGACAAGTCTTCTCACCATAAGCAGTGGTACAACTTGCTATACGCAGACCACTGACTTCCCCGCTACCTACCTGCACCTGGACAAGTCTTCTCACCATAAGCAGTGGTACGACTTGCTATACGCAGACCACTGACTTTCCCGCTACCTACCTGCACCTGGACAAGTCTCTTCACCATAAGCAGTGGTACAACTTGCTGTACGCAGACCACTGACTTCCCTGCTACCTCCCTGCATCTACTCACGTCCATCCTGATCTCCGTGTTCAAATCTGCCTTTCCACTATATCAGCTAGTCGCTGATTCATTGACCAAAGATTGCTGCAAGTCACTGACTTTCCTATTATTTATTGGCATTCTCTCTCCATCTGCTGTGATATCTGTTCCGCTAGTCACCCCGCTACCAGAGGACCGTTGTGTGAACTTCCTTACTCTGGTAAGCCCAGTCATCTGGTGAATTCCTGGGCAAGACTCCTAGTGCCCGTGACAGTCGGACACTCTCTGACTGAATGTGCACCGCGGCAATAGGAGCAGATGTGTTTGTATCTGCAAGATTCTCCTCTACCGCACGCCCCGTTGTTGAAAGCGAAACACCTGTTTTTTGCAAACTGGGGAGCTCCACGTCTCCCGCCTTGCGGAAACTGATTCCACTGTACCCCTGTACCAAAGGCTAAGCTAGCCCGGTTCAGTTCCATCCAGATCTCAACATCTTTAACACCTAAAGGCATGTCCACCCAAGCATCTACTCTCTCCCGGAACAATTTGTCGTATTTACGCCAAGTCCCCGGGCGATCGTAAAAAAAACATCTCGTTTATCAGATGTAAATATTTCCAGACCTCTTCGGTGGCCTGCGGTCTCGTCTCAATATAGCACGCCGAAAAGGAACAATAACCCAACAGCCAGTTAGGGAAGGTTTTATAGGCATCCTCCCCTATACCCCCTTTTCCGCAGGCCACTTCTAACTCTTTCTTACCCGATTTCGTGATCTCAAACATGTCCACAAAAAGCAACCTTTCTTTATCCTGTCTCTAATGCAAGGGCGTATGCCCGCTAAAAGGGTGGTGTTCTCATATTGAACCATGGGGGCTCTAACTGCTGACGATTTCGCTGCTGCTCCTCGTCTATCCCCTTTAGATCTTGATTTACTAAAGTTAGAGTTGAGAATCTTAATCAACTTCCGAGGACCCTCCCCCGATGAAGAGGGGAGTCCTCGTCAGTGGACGACATTGGAGGGCTATGTGTAAGTACGTAAGGTGGACAAACATCTAACAACTCATCGCCTGCGCTCCCCGCCGTTTGCAGCCCGGCTCCTGCGGCCCCAGATGGTCCTGGCACCGATGAAGCCTCCATAACGCCCGGCTGTTGGGATTCCGGACCCGTCAAAACTCCTTGCGGTACTGCTGCAGACGACCCCTGATTCTCTGCTGTGACCTCTGCCCGGCCTGTGGCTCTCGCTGTGCTACCAACCGGATTCAATGGCTGCACCGATGGTAATTCCCCTGGAGCTTGGGAATCTGCAAACACAGGCACGTTATAATCGGAAACAACCTGATGAGTACCAGTAAGGGGTCCACCCCCGGTTTGCCTGCGACCTGCCCCAACAAATCCTGATGGAGGGGGTAAATACCACGGTGAAACCTGATGACCCATGCTAACAGCCCCTACCTAAATGACCGAAACAGGATAATAATGGGTATAAGATCCAGACGGGATGGGGTAAGGAGGGGCAGAGGAACACAAGCCACCCATGGCCGACACTCCCCCCGCCGGGGGATAAGGTAAACTCCAACCCTCCCCACCCCCCAGCCTGTTGAGACTGAAACGCGACTGCTCACACTCCAAGAGACTACTGCCAGGCCCTGCCGGGATAGGTGGGAACTTAAAGGGGGAATCCCCCCCAAGTTGGAACTGTGAGATGGCGCCCCGAACTGGGCCCAGAAATGGCTGAGTGGGGACACCCGTACCGGAAGAAATAAAACCTCCCCCAATAGGACCCGCAGCGACCCCCTGCCTGGGGCCCAAATCGACAAAGCTATCCCTACCAACAGCGCCCCCCCCGGGAACGTAAAGGGCACTGCTTTGCCCCACTAAAGAGGGGGACCGCCTGAGACCTGACCGCTGCCTCTGCACTGCCACCCGCCGGGCCTCCTGTCCTCTCTCAGCTCCGGAAGAAACCTGCGCCTGGGAGATTGAGAGCAGGAGGCAGGGATGCCTGTTGCCCATCTATGGCCCCCTACGCGCCCCCGCTACTCCCGCCTAAGTCACCCCCCCCACTAGCAGATGCAGTGGCTACACTTGTGCCCCCCGCCGGAGGAAGACCTGCCCCGTGGGTGTCTGAAGAGAGAAGCGCTCCGGGTCCACCTAGCGGCCACACCGCTAGTGATTGGGGACAGCGCTGTCTCCACGTGGGCTAGCGAGGAGGAAGAGAGGGCTTGGGCTGCCGGGACCGGATCTTTAAACCTGGCTGGGGCACTACTAACTTGGCTTGGGCGCGACATTGCTGCACCAGGTAAGACACAAAAAACCAATAAGAAGAGTGTAAAAGGGGGGAGAAGCGGAGGTAAGGAAAAGGGGGGTAAAGACACGGAGCCCCGCGCCGATGAGAGGGGAGGCGGAAAAGAGGGAGAAGGGAGAAAAGGAGAATAGAGAAAGGACAGTACAGGGGAACAACAAGGCAGAAAATAAAATAAAACACAAGCACAAAAACACACAATGCAAAGCAATACACTACACAATGTGAATATCACTACTCAGCCTGACTCTCACGAATCCGGAAGCAGGAAGAACTATATCCTGTCTGCACTGACTTATAACTGTGTATAAGTCCCAACCCCTTCATGCTCCCATTGGCTGAAACTCTAGGAATCCACAGATAATAGGTTCTTTGGCAAAGTCACTCACCCGCATGATTTTGACTGTGTTTAGTCTAATGGACACACTTCTCATTAGTACAGGAGAGGGATGCTCTTCTAACTTTTTAACATTAGGACTAAAAGACCAGAGTTGGAAACATAAGAAGGTACTCCAGTCCAAAAGGAAAAATGGAAGAAAATACTTCTTATATTTTTATTGTTAAAATTTAATTTAGTTTCACCTCTATTAATACATGATTAAAAATAATAATGTCCTAAATATTTTTACATTCACCCTGGTCCATATCTGTGAAAGAGGGTGGCACCCTCTCTTTTTTTTATGAATGTTAGGTAACAGATATATGGATGGTATCTTTGAGTTTGCGACTTTTAGGAATTCAAATTCTGTTTTGTTAATAATTTGCATATCAAAAGCTTTTCTTATAATTCCATCATATGTTGATTTAAAACTTCAATAGGATTCGAGGAGAGTAACCGGTAACATTTTACAGTATAGTTGTTGATACATCTCCTGTTTATACATTGTGATGGGTCAGATGACAACATTACCACCCTTATCCGTGTCTTCCCAACCCTCAATTTTTCTAAAGGAGTTTCTTTCCTCCTTAGTCATATTAACATTACTCTTCTTGAATCCGGAGGTTTTCATCTAGATGTTTTGATACTAGATTCTCAAAATCTTTTATCTCAGGACAAATATTGTCATTTGGAAAAAATAAAGATATTTTCTTTCAAATATGTCTTGTTTCTTGTATTGTATCCACTGAGGAAGTCTTTTCTCCCAGTAGTTACTCATCAACTTGTGAAAGTGTATTGAAATTAATAATTAAATTGCAAAATTTAATGATGATACAACAATTTTTATGGGAAATAAAGAAGGATACAAACACACAAATGAGATCCAAAGTATTTATTGATACAACATATCTGAAATAAACGGATACTGTTCTATGTATGGACTTCAAGATACAGCCCCACCTAGGGGTTGACAAGAGTATTTTAATAACTCATTTTCTTTCTATCAAACTCTTTGTAGTGTATTTACTAAACTACGGGTTTGAAAAGTGGAGATGTTGCCTATAGCAACCAGTAAGATTCTAGTTGTCATTTTGTAGAATGTACAAAATAAATGATAACTAGAATCTGATTGGTTGCTATAGGCAACATCTCCACTTTTTCAAACCCGCAGTTTAGTAAATATACCCCTTTACCTATATAGTTAATATTTCACCGCTATGGATCAATGTGGTATGGATCAAGGTGAATGTAAAACTGTTTAGGACATTATCATTTTTAAGCATGAATTAATAAAGGCAAAATTAAATAAAGTTTTAACAATAAAAAGATAAGAAGTATTTTCTTCTCTTTATCTTTTTAGACTGGAGTGCTGTTTTATGTTTCCAACTTTGGTGTTTTATTCCTATACTGTAATTATGTAAGATATGAACACCTATAGAAGCTCCTATAATTTTAAATTAATAGTGTTTAACAATTTGAAAAATCTAATTAATATGTTAATAAAATCACAAAGCAATAGTCACTATATGAATGCCACATAAGATTGAATCATAAAGCAGTATATAATGCAATGGTCACTATGTTGAATGCACAGAGACAATGAAAAGGTACTGGCCACTTGAATGCCCCCATCAGGTGTTGACATCCACCCTGCTTCTTCTTACCTTTGTAAAAGAAGTGGATGGCAGGCAGAGAATGTAGATGTCTGTCTTAGTGTTGCCTGTGATGGTGCAGGTTGCTGCCCCTCCGTGACAGGCTAGGAGCATGTTGCGGAAATGTGCCAGCACAAATACTAATTGAAATAATTAAACACAACCACCCTTCATTATTATCAGGTAATGTGGAAGGGTTTATTTGAAATCCCAGGGGTAGCTGCAGAAAAAAATAAAAACTCCAAAGGGGGAATTAATATCCCCGTCATGAGCCACCAGACATCACGTTGATGTCCAGCTGTGTTCATATCCAGGTTTCATGGTACTCGAACATTACAAATATGTGATGTTACATCTCCTCGAAGCGTCTTCACGACCATTCCGGAAGCACTCCATGGTGCATGGCGGAAAATTGCATTCCTCCCTAAATGAATGATCTCACTCATTCAGCATTTTAGGAGCCCCTAAAATGTTGGTGCTCTAGACAACCACTTCATGTCGCCAAATGGTCCTCCCAGTCGTGAACATAAGAGTGCACTATAAAGCAATAGTCACAATGTAAATGACACATAAGATTGCATTATAAATCAGTATAATAAACAATAGTCATTATGCAGATGGCACATTACACTATATAAAAAGCAGCAGCCCTAATGAATATGGCACAGAAGATTGTACTATAATGTAGTATATAAAGCAATCTTCACCCTGATAATGCCAGGGTGA
Source organism: Mixophyes fleayi (assembly GCF_038048845.1). NCBI lineage: Eukaryota > Metazoa > Chordata > Amphibia > Anura > Limnodynastidae > Mixophyes > Mixophyes fleayi. Next base: position 130,728,369 of record NC_134407.1, on the reverse strand, counting down.
AGAAGTTAAAATTGTAGCAGTTATCCAGTTACTCCTGGACAAATAGTGAAACACTTCCTGCTCTTGGTGAACATGACATCTTCTGTACAGAGCAGCTGGTGGAAAACAGGTGCCTGTTTTACATATAAATTCAGAATGTAGTCACAGCAAGAGCAGGATTTATTTCACTATCCCTGCTAACAGTTTGACCAACATCTAATATTAAGTAGTGTACCCACTTTCAGAGTTCTTTGGTAGCACATGCGAAGAAAAACAATAATGCAATAGTAGTTTTTGGGAACAGTATAGGAGACTGACAAACATTGCAATATAAGTTTTCTGCAATGAAATAAAGAGGACTTAAAGGCTAAGTACTCAGGACTTTAAGTTGCCATGAGCACAGACACCCAGAATTACTTTGGGCTTGCATATTTCTTTTATGCAGATTTAGAATTAAATGCAAATTTTGCCTAGTGCAGAATTTGCAGCAGAGCAAACCATGTTGCTCTGCAAGGAAAGTAAATGCTGTAGTCCCCCCCCCCCCCCCCCCACACACACAACTGTAAATCAAGTTGTGCTTTTTACATTGACCACCTTGCAGAACATTTTTTTTTTGCCAGGTGCAAATTTAGCATCCTTGTTTCAGTGTATGCCCAGGTCCAATTCTTATTTTCGTTGTTGTAGAAAACCTATGGTACGGGGACAGGCAGCTAGTTGATGCTGCTAATCACTAGACCTAATTTACTGTGTGAACTCAATGTACACTCCAAAACACCCTGGTTTTGTACTGTTGTGTCTAAATCAACTTCCCAGCACACTTCAAGGTGCTCCACTCTAAGGTGACATCGTTATAAAATATAAGTGCATCTAACTGTTCGGACAGATGGGAAAATCTGAACAGGTACACTTTGCATACATGTAATTTCCACTTCAGAAGTCCAAACACTTTAGAATCCTGTTTTAATTAATTTAAACTTTTTTGTTTCTCTCTCAAATACTGCTTGGTTTAGCCTCTTTCATGGTTTAAATGAATCAAGAGAGTAAGGGAAATTTGGGGCTGTTTTCATTGTGGTACTTTTGTGTGTATAATCCTTTATTTTATTATTTTATTGGGCAAAGTGTCTTCAAATGCACTTCAAAATCCAATCTCTTCCAGCTCTGAGCTAGTGCAAAAATCAAGCCATTTGAGAAGCGGAAATAGCTATAAACTTCTGTGTACAAACAAGGAAAACTCCTACAAATGCGCCATTTCCACCCCACTCTAATAATCTCACTCTGCAAAATTAAATATTTTGTAAATGGGGCTCACTGTGTCTTTGTATGAGCGATACGAGCAGCTCTTCCAACTCACCTCCCTTGGGTTCTATGCTTTGCTTACTTTGTTTTTTGCAACCCGTTAAAGCAGCAATCCCACATAGAATATTTATTTCTTTAACTAACAGGTTAAGTTACTTTTAAGAATGTATCTTTCATTTTTCTTAGCTTTCCTCCTACAAATTACAAATCATCCACTCATTTAAAAATCTCTTTGAGGGGTGACAAGTATAGCTACCAGACTCATAGACTCAGACTCTCAGCATGTCATGTGAAGGCAGAAGGGTTGAAAAGGAAGGGGTGGATTTTACAATGCAGACAGAGCTCAAAGCAGCATTCTAGAGCCTCTCTGCTCACTACTGCTGCTATGTGACTGTGGTTGCCATGGTAGTTCCTGACACTGTGGAATCTCTGCAAAATTATAAATTAAAAGCAATCTGAAGAAACAAACCAAAGAAAGTGGTAATTACCAAGCTAGTTCTTATAGCCTGCTTCAGTGATTCATGTTAAAAAGAACAAAAACATTTTCATGGGATTGCAGCTTTAAGCCTAATAAAAAAATCTGCATTTAGATGTTTATTTCCTTTTTACCAGATTTTTCAGCACCTGTCTGGAATTTGCTAATTTATTTGGAGGAGGTGAAATAGTGGCATCCAGGAAATATGAGCTTTCCAAGTCCATGCTAATGTCAATTAAATATGTGTGACATCCATCCATGGTAGGACATTAACAATTTATATCTGTCAACAGTTCTGATTTTTCCAGGAAGTGCCCCAATTTTCAGAGACTGAAAAGAACATGGTCTATTACAAAAAGGGCATATTTTTTGGAAGCATCTGGGGCATGGTTTGGATGCAAAGGGAGAAAGACCTAATTTGTCCCGATTATTAAATCAGGATGGTTGACATTCTTTCTCACAAAATAATCTTGTGTTTGCACTAGTGCATGTAATTAGCCACATTGTTGTAGATATTATGCATTTTTTTTATAGGAACTGTGGGGGGATAGACGGTGGTATGCCATACCGCCGCCTCTCCTACTGTTTTGATTGTAATACTATCAAATTACATTCAATTATACTTTCCATACCGCCACTTCGAAATTTCCATACCCATTTCTAAATGTCCACTTTGACAACTGTAGATTGCTATGGTGCTGCTATGCCTGCTAAGCTCTGCCCATTATACTGTACAAAAATTTTTCTCCAGTTGCTATTTACACCATCTTGCTGCACTAATTAATTAAAAAATTGGTGCATGATGGCCAAACGAAGCGTCTTGTACCCTGTGCACCTGCTCTGGAAATGACCCATAAACAGACTAACTGATCTTAGCTTTCATTGCCATTTGGACAAAACAATGGAATTTCAGTGAAGGAGTTTCAGGTAGAATGGGGAAGATAGGGGGGTGGAGGGGGCTGACTATAAATAGTAATGTTTTTAGTGTAACCACACAAGTAAGTACCTCTGCAGATGTATTTACTGGATCACTCTAAACCAGCCCTTAAGTGTTTTACTATTTTTGTCACAGAGATTTATCTTTGGCAGCTTAGGACTGTATCTTTCCGCTGTTAAGTCAAAATAAGCTGCTCTTAGAATCGACAAGTCTTTTTTTTCTTTTAATAAATCATCTGCCATAAGGAACCAACTTCCAAAATGAATTCATTCCTTATTAATCAGTGACTAGACATAGGAAGTTTCTAAATATGACTATACAAAATATAAGATTTACCAGCTTCCTAAGCTGCTGTATGCAGTGTTAGGGTACGTAGCCATCCAATTAACAGTTTGCCTAATGGGTTCCTACAACGCAGCTAACTGGCTTTTTGCAACACTAGAAATTATTGTTTATAGCATCTGTGTGCCGGGAAATCAGCAGATGAAAGGAGACGGGTTCCACTTTAAGTATAAGGAAGACGTGTATTCATTTAAAAAATATTGTATATTTATTTTAGCAGATCCAGCACTTGTCATTAATAATAAAAGAGAAATGACATACCTAGAACAGGAAAACAAATAGGAAGATGTATTCAAACTGTCAGCTTTGGCAGATGCAAACCTATTTAATAAGTCATTAGGGCTTATAATAAATTCTGTATATATTCTCCATGCAGAATACATTAAATCTTAGAGAAAGACGTCCCACAGGGAGAGATTTGCTGTATATGTTTTGTGAGTGACAATAATCAGGCAAGAATAAAATGTATTTTTAAAAAGGAGAGTATCATAATTCTCCCAGAATCCAAATATGCACCACTCCAATTATAGGCAATTTTCTAGAATTTGTTTTTCTTGCTGACAAATGAAACTATAGCAAAAATATGAACTGTTTTAAACAGTTTTTTTTTATTTTAAAAATAGTTTCAACCACCTTCTAACAATAAGTCATAAGGTCAGCATTTCAGCCTTTTATGATCAGCCAGAAGACCCATGAAAGGAGTGTAGCAACTGAATACAGAGCCTCTTACCCACCACTACCTGAAATGTACATGTCGCTGGATTCATATTATACTGACACCAGTGGCATAGTAAAGGGTCACAATGGTCGCAATCATTACTTGGCCTCAGATTAATAGGGGTCTCCCGGTACTGTGCCCCTACCTGCTTGACTGTGACGAGCAACATGAGCAAGAAGTTCACAGACACATTTTTCTGATCCAACGAACCTACGTGATGGCGGTTTATCTTTTTATTAGATTCCTCAATATATAGGGAATCTGCTTTCCTCAATCCTGGAGTTGATCAATTGGGTTGAAAATAAAAACCATAACAGAATGATGCTACTTGCTCCTAGTGAAGCCGTATCAGATGAATGCAGCTCTGATTGGCTTGCCACATGTTCACCCCTACCTTCATTCATGTTGCAATTTCACTATGACTAAGTGTTGTTGTTTTTTACATATATTTATTTTAATTCAATTGGCCTACTTCAGGACGGGATGAAGAAGAATCCCTATAGACCTGAGAAACTAATAAAGAGGTATAAAAGGAATTTAGAGGAGTAGTTACTTTAATTAAAACACTTAGGGACCTATTTTGAAGCCTTAAATCACGCAGAAATGTCTGAAAATTAAGTAATGGAGCTTTTTAACAACATTAAATTATCTTATCTCTCCTATCCTCAAAAAACCTAATCTTGACCCCACCTCTGTCGCCAGCTATCGCCCCATCTCTCTTCTCTCCTACGCCTCCAAACTTCTTGAGCGAATTGTCTGCTGTCGCCTCACCAGATATCTCTCGGACAATTCCCTCCTTGACCCTCTCCAATCTGGATACCGCCCCCTCCACTCTACTGAAACTGCCCTGGCCAAAGTGACCAATGACCTCCTATCGGCCAAATCTAAGGGTCACTTCTCCATACTCATCCTTCTTGACCTCTCCGCTGCCTTTGACACAGTGGACCACCCCCTCCTTCTGCAAACTCTTCTCTCTCTCTGCCTCTCTGGTTCCGTCCATGCCTGGTTCTGCTCCTACCTTGCTAACCGCTCCTTCTCTGTCTCCATGTCTGGCTCTTCCTCCACCCCCTCCCCTCTCTCGGTAGGAGTCCCCCAGGGCTCTGTCCTCGGCCCCCTACTCTTTTCGCTCTACACATCCTCCCTCGGTGCCCTCATCTCCTCCTTTGGTCTTCAGTATCACCTTTATGCTGACGACATTCAACTTTACATTTCTTCTCCTGATCTCTCTCCCTCCCTCCTCTCTCGGGTATCTGACTGCCTCTCTGCCATCTCCGCCTGGATGTCCTCACGCTTTCTCAAAATTAACATCTCTAAAACCAAACTCATTGTCTTTCCTCCCCCTAGACTCCCCTCCCACCACAACCTCTCTATCGTTGTTAATAACACAACCATCTCCTCTGTCATCCAACTCCGCTGCCTGGGTGTCACCCTCGACTCATCTCTCTCTTTTGCCCCAAATGTCCAATCCCTTGCTCAAGCCTGTCGCTTCCAGCTGCGCAACATCGCCCGCATCCGACCCTTCCTCTCACAAGACGCCACCAAAATCATCATCCACGCACTCATCATCTCCCGCCTCGACTACTGCAACCTTCTCCTCACTAGCCTCCCCCTCTCAAATCTCACCCCCCTCCGCTCTGTACTCAATGCGGCTGCTACACTCATCTTTCTCTCACGCCGCTCCTCCTCTGCCTCCCCTTTCTGCCATGCCTTACACTGGCTCCCCATCCCCTACAGAATCCTCTTCAAACTCCTTATCACCACTTACAAGGCTCTCTCCTTGTCTACTGCTCCCTATATCGCCAACCTTCTCACCATTCACACTCCTGCCCGGTCCCTGCACTCTGCTAATGACCGTCGCCTCTCCTCCACTCTAATTACCACTTCCCACTCCAGAATCCAAGACTTCGCCCGAGCTGCCCCACTGCACTGGAACGACCTCCCTCGTTCCATCCCTCTCGCTCCCAATCTGTGCTCCGTCAAACGAGCACTTAAAACTCACCTGTTCCTCAAAGCTTATCAACCGTCCACTTAACCCCTCATCTACTCTGCTCAATATTCCCTCACTCCCCTAGCATCACCAGCTCCCTCTCGTGACTGATTTGTCCACCCTCCCTTAGGATGTAAGCTCTTATGAGCAGGGCCCCTCTTCCCCCGTGTCTCCATACCTGTTCTTCTGCTCTGTCCTTACTCCTTATGGCTGTCCCGGAGTTACTGAAGCATTGGTACTTTGTGTTTATCGTTCTGTACTGTTTAACCCTGTACGGTCTACTGTTTGTACTATGTACGGCGCTGCGGAAACCTTGTGGCGCCCAACAAATAAATGATAATAATAATAATAATAATAATCAAACTACCTGTTACGATTCCTAGTAAACTCAGCAAGCAGCCACGGAAGTATAATACAAATGTCTTTATTCCAGCAAAATATATAAGCAAGGGTTCAGTTCAATGAACATGCAGGTTTTCATAAACAGGTATAACTCCCAACATAAACATGAACAGGTGTGGCAGGAAGGTACATCAAAATAACAGGTTCCACAAAATGCTAATGTAGTTCGAATGCAGGGATAAGAATGGTGAGTTACCCAGTTCCAGGATGCAAAAGTCTGTCCAGGAAGCAAAGAGAGTCCAGGCAAAGTAACTGACACAAGCAAATAATCAAGGTCCAGAAGTCAGGCCAACAGGCAAAACAGCGTGGTCCAAGGTACAGGCAAATGATTCGGGGTCTCAGGCAAGCAGGCAAGGTCCAAGGTACAGGCAGGGGTCATACACAGAAGTTCAGTCCAGCAGGTATATATCAAATAACTCAGAAGCAGGTTAGCAGCAGCCAGGAACAAACGGGATGAACTGGACAGAGCACAGCTTGAGGCAGGTATTTAAAGCAGTGTGACAGGTGCAGTTCTAATTAGGCCTCAGGCAAGAAGATTAACTCCTTCAGGCATGCTGAAGAGTTTAGGAACAGAACAGCAGCACCTCTGGTGGTATAAGGTACTGCTGCTAGGTACAAAACACAGGAAGAGTTGTAACACTACCACACAATACAGCAGTCCCTATTATTCTCAATGGGGACTGTAGTCTGGACCAATTAATCAAACTCCAAAAAGTGTAGCTTTTCAATGACTCCAATAGCTAACGCTATATGAGGATGGTTTTAGCTGCTTAGTCCTATGGGGAGAGCATTACAGGAGAGGAAACTTCTGATCCCTCCTTGGCAGGCTCCATTCTTCTCTTCACCCCCCTTTATCTAATTGTTTTCAGAGCATGCACGGACTGATGGCATATGCAGTACACAGGCCAGTTTGGAACCTGGAAGCAATGTGTTTAGAATCGCAAATTGTAATAACCTTACTATAGATTATTCGCTTGGACAGACTCTCATTGGTGCCACTGTCCTGTCTGAAGAAAATGTATTTTTTATTTTCTTATCACTGCGATAAAAAATGATAATTAACATAGAGAAATGTGAGGGGTCTTAAATAAGCCCTTTACTTAGTCTGTTCTTTTTAGTATTAGTTACTAAAAAGTTACTAAAAAGAGCATAACTCCACTATGCTCGGTCTTCTATAATTGATAGCATGCCTGAGTAGTAAACTGGTTTTAGGGGTTGCTGGAACTAGTTCCACAACACTACCAAACCTATTTTTATACTATACACCAGTGGTCCAAGTGGAAATTTAGAAGTGGCGGTATGGAAATGTAGAAGTGCAAGTATGGAACATGTAAGTGAATAGAGTGTGACAGTTTTACAATGAAGGAAGTAGCAGAAGTGGCAGTATGGCATACCACCATATACCAGTCCATTCAACCTCTGCTGTATACTATTTCCCTGAAACCAAGTGGTGCCAATAAGAATCCCAGTGCTATTCAGCATGGGGCTCATTTGGAGGTGGGGCATTTTTTGTGTGATACATAACCCTGTGGTATTCCACCCATTGTAACCGTTCTTGTTATGACAGGGTCTCCTGACGCTTAGGGTCACCCTATTATATTGAATTCAGCCCAGCTGGGCATATGTATTCAGGGGTGCCATCAGAAACTGTGGGGCCCAGTACTAATTAATCTGGCAGGGTCACCCCCCTATCCATACAGTCATGTCCAAAAGTTTTGAGAATGACACAAGTATTGGTTTTCACAAAGTTTGCTGCTTCATTGTTTATAGACCTTTTTGTCAGATGTTGCTATGGTATACTGAAATAAAATGGCAAGCATTTCATAAGTGTCAAAGGCTTTTATTGATAACTACATTACGTTTATGCAAAGAGTCAATATTTGACCCTTCTTTTTGAAGACTTCTGCAATTCGCCCTGGCATGCTGTCAATCCACTTCTGGGCTACATACTGACTGATGGCTGCCCTAATGAATGCCTGGAGAATTTGTGGGTTTTTGTTTGTCTAACCGCCTCTTGAGGATTGACCACAAGTTCTCAATGGGATTAAGGTCTGGAGAGTTTCTTGGCCATGGACCCAAAATTTCGATGTTTTAATCCCCGAGCTACTTAGTTATCACTTTTGCCTTATGGCAAGGTGCTGAATCATGCTGGAAAAGGCATTGTTCCTCCCCAAACTGTTCTTGGATGGTTGAGAGAAGTTGCTCTTGGAGGATGTTTTGGTAACATTCTTTATTCATGGCTGTGTCCTTTTGTGGGCAAAATTGTGACTGAGCCCCTCACAACTGTACCGGCCGTACCCCCATGATGGTGGGCCTGTATGTAATATATTTTTTTATTTACGTTCATCTCTATATCAGGCCCAATGAATTATGCAACACAACTGGGTGAAGCCTGATTACACAGGCAAACCATCACAGATGGAAGGCAGAGGCAAGGGCATAACTACCATAGGTGCAAGGGGTGCAGCTGCTATGGGACCCACAGATGAGTGGGACACACCTTTCCTGTCAAAGCCCCATGTGTGCATATTTGAGTTTTTTTTACAATTGGATGGTACATGGGGGACTTTATAAAATGTTGCTATGTGGCCCACAAATGTCTAGTTACTCCTCCCCCGGGCTCTGGTATAGAGATAAAGGCAGATAAATACATATATACATATTTTGACATATTCCGGTGAATTCAAAAATATTGTGATGACAGGTCACTTTAATTAGCGTTTTTTCATTCTGTGCCCAGTAATCCGCTATCTAGTGCTGTTTGCACTCTTCAAAGTGACATTTTATTCTCTGTAGACGTTTTGAACACCCTGCCTCAATCACTATACATTCACGCACAGTATGGGAGAATCCTTTGTGTTTGTCAAAGCTTAGATTGAATATACAAAATTGTATTCATTAAAATAATTACTATTAATCTTCACAAAGCACTGTTCTTTAATGGGTTGATGAGATTATACCATATACAAAGATGGACAAATAAATCATGCCAAATTTAATATGCAACACGGAGTGCAGAAATGAAAAACCTATCACAGTTGAAACAAAACTTTAGATTTTTTGTGTATTTGCTAACTTAGAAAGAATCAAAATTCTCAAACATTTTATTTTCATCTTCTTTAGAGGACCAAGCATTTGTCAGTGATTTGCCTCATCTATTTACTTAGCCGCTTCCTGTTACCAGAAAGATTTTCACTTTGTTTAAGGTCTTATTGGCAAATGAATGTGAAAAATGTTTTTTTCATCTGTGAACATGTTTTTCAAGAAGACAGTTGTGCACTGTCTGGAAAACAAACCGATTGCTTCTACTCTATGGAAAATCATTAACTCTAAAACAAGTATCCAAATAATGAGAGAACATGAGACAGCAAATTAGCAGCTTGTTTTACAAGAACATTTGAAAATGTAGTTTTCTGTAACAAGAAGAGTATACACATCTATGAATAGCTGGAAGCTATTTTCTGTAGACAACACTTTCACAGTCAGGTTTTACTGTCTTATAGGTGGGATTTCAGCTGATATTTTTTTACTGTTGCTCTCCCCTGTCTTGTTTCAATAGTGAGTTTTCGCTATACGGCAATAAATACATGCTTAGTATTATTACTCTTATCTGATAGTGCTGTCTTGGTAGCTTGAGACTGCTTACCATTAAATGGAGTAAAGTATAGAGTGGTTCCCTGATGCTTTAGTATAGTATAAACACACTGAAAATATGCCTGCAAAGACATGGGTCAAATTTATGAAACAGTGATAAATGTACTTTTTTTTCTAGTGCTGCTTATTTTAAAATGATAGCTGTCGCTATGCCCTACATGTATAAAGCAAATGAAAAAAGCCCATTCACCATTAACAACACCTGGTAAATCAGCCACTGGTTTGGCCTAACCTATCATATACAGAGGTAACGTTTTATTTTCAGCCCGAACAGTTAATGCTAGTAGTAATGTTAGGTGAGATATCGCTGCCGAAAATAAATATGTTTAGACAGCATAGCTCAAAACCTTTCTTTTAAGATTAGATTGTACAAGTAAATTGTTAAACTTTTCACTGGGAAGGGCTCAGCCTAGTCGTAGTAAGAAAGGCTAAACCTACAGCAGGGTCTGCAAGTGGGCAAATGAAGCTGAGGCTCCGGTGGTCCCTATTTCTGGGAATGAGTGTTTAGCAGTTCTAAAATGACCACAGTTTTCTAGCGAAGTCTTTCTGAAGTATTACCTTCTTTTATTGTGCTTCTCTCAAACCACTTCTGTTATGGGACATTCTCACCAGGACCCCATCCATTCCATTTCTGGACATTTGAAAAGCTTAATAAAAAATGTATGCTGCCTCTTTTAAGAACAACATTTTGGGAAAAGATCAAGTAAAAAAAAACAAAAAACAAGCAACTCAATTTTTAAGAGGGTGAAAGAAGTTTGTTAGGTGGATAGGTAGTCAATGTCGGGTTTGTTAATATTGGAGAAGAGATGCCTAAGGGAAGATATGATCACCTTATATAAGAATAGGCAGGACCCATGTAAAGGGGATCCTTGATTAGCTATATGTTCTCATTCAATTTCTCTTTATAATCTTTAAACATATAGGACTTATGAATAATTATGAGGTCACCCTTTGCAGTAAGAAGAAAGGTAATTTGACCTTCATTTTAAGAAAATGTTGTTAATGAACATGTCATACAGGTGGAAATACCATGATTAAACTATAATAGTACGGTTGTGAATGAGTTCTCTGTACAGCGCTGCGGAATCAGTGGCGCTATATAAATAAATGGTGATGATGATGATGATGAAGGTTGTATACCAGTTGTGTCAAAGTTGCTGCATATTTTTTGCAGCCAAGCATTACTATGGGAGAACAAGTGTAATGCGGCCAACATTTTACTTTATTTGGTTAAATTCCTTAAAAATTCAGTGAATACGACCAGTTGGTGGCCAAGTACATTTATATGACAATTTGTTAATTATTTATCAAATGCATTACACGTTTGTGCTACTGATGGTTATTTATTTCTTTTTAGTTTTCTTGAAGCCCACATAATCTTAGACTTTGATTATTTGGCCCAACTGGAGTTTTGAGTATGACATGCCTGTTGTACAGGGGCGGGCTGGCCCGGGGGGCAGGGGGGCAGCTGTCCCCCGGGCCGCTCGGTCAGACACACTCGATGCAGCCGTGCCATCCAATGACACGGCCGCATCAAGTGTTATGTGATGCGGCCGCCTGTGCGCTGGGCAATACTCAGTTGATGCGGATGGCACCGCATGTATCCACGGAGGAGGAGGAGGTTGGAACGAGGGGGGGCACCGCAGCGCGCTCTCTCACCGCCGGGCAGAGTGGATGGCAGCTCTTTCATCCACGGCCGGCCGGGGGGTGGGGGGTACGGCCGCATGAAACATGGGTAGTATTGTGTATATACTACCAGGGCCATCTTTTCCATTGGGCACGATGGGAAGGTGCCCGGGGGCCCCACGGGCAAGGGGGCCCCATAGGCAGGGCTCTTAATTAGAATAAATAATCCTGCAAAAGAAAAAACCTGCAAAAAACCTTCAAGGGTCACTGAGCAAGTACATCTATCTATCTCTATCTCTATATATCTATATCTGTATCTCTATACATCTGTATATATATATATATATATATATATATATATATATATATATATATATATATATATATATATATGTAGGGGCCCCGGTACACTGCCTTGCCCGGGGGCCCATAATGTTGTTAAGATGGCCCTGTATACTACCCATGTATACAGGGCAAAAATTAGCCAAAAGTGCTACAGGGCTCCTCCCATAGCCTACAGGAGCCCTGTAGCAGCAAATTACTGAGGGCCAAGGTGCCCTGCCTCTCCTCCCCCCAGCACCAGCGCCCTCTGAATATGATTGGGGCAGCAACACTCAAATACATGGGAGCCTCAATCTCACTAGGAGGCTCCCATGAAGTAGGTAAAAGTGAGTTAATATATAAATAAATATTAAATAATTAAATAAATCCGTAATAAAAATGAAAAAAATAATACATATATATATATATATATATATATATATTTTTATATACTGGTGGCTTGCCCACCAATACAATGGGAGCTTCCAATACAGTAGGAGGCTCTCATTTAGGCATGGCATGATAAACACCTACCCCTGCAGCCATAATTGAAGACAAGAGCAAAGGCACAGCACGAAAAAAGAAAGAGAAATTACAAATAACAGGTAAGTGTATGTTCAGTTTTTTAATATTATCTTTTTAATCTTTATTGTAAAAAAAATAGCATTTTTTTGTGTATGTGGGCGAATAGATAATCATACAAATAGTGTAGTGCTATTTATATGATGATTTATTACTAGTGCTTGATAAATAGGTTCCCCCAACAGGGGTTATCACCAGCGATAACCCCATTAGTATTTTAGGGAGCAAAACCAAGCCATTTGCTGGCAAAAACATCAGTTTTTTAAAGCTAAATGGCTTCTTGCACTTTGATAAATCAGCCCCTGGGTTCAGTACTGTAATAGAACATTATTATATAATATATTTTTTTTTATTGATCATATTTTAAATGCGTTATCAAAATTATTTTTAATGTGGGGTATCAATTGTATTTTTAATGTGTGTTATCAATGCAATTTTGATGTGCGGTATCATTGCTAGTTTTAATTTGCAGTTTCCGTGCTAGTTTTAATGTGCAGTATTAATGCTAGTTTTAATGTGCGGTATCGATGTTATTTTGACTTGCGGTATCAATGGTATTTTGAGAAACAATTTGACTAGACTAAAAAAGTATATCCCCTGCCCAGACACACTGGACTTTCCTTCTGGGCCCCTGTGCAAAGTATTTGTGAATATATATATATATATATATATATATATATATATATATATATATATATATATATATATATATGTATATATGGGCCGCTACTTATGGGTCAGTGCTATGTGCTTGCCCCCAGGGCTAAAATTTGCCAGCCCTCCCCTGCTGTTGTGTACCTTCTATTGACATCTTTCTGATGCAGGCTCGTTATTACATTCCTTTGCTGCCCATAACACTGCTGTTTATGCATGGTTCTAAATATCTAAATATGATCTTGTCCCTGTATCACCTCCAATTGAAATTCAGTGAGTTTTTGCTTTATTTGATATGCAAACAGAGAGGTCTGACTGAGTAATGAAAAATAAAGTTTGCATATGAATCACTTGGGTGAGCTATGTAATTGCATCTCTGCAAATAAATCTTTTCAGCACAAAATGTGATGCTATATAAACATATTAGAACTTCTCTTTAATCAGCAAGACCGCTCCTCATTATATTCACATGATGAGATTATGTGGTCTGTGTATCACTGGTATCTGGTAAATGGTGGGGGTTATTCATTCTCGCCAATAAAATATTGTGGCAATGAGGTGTTAAGCCTTGATTTGTGCAAGATTTCATCGTAATGTCAAGCCATCCATCCTAGTCTGTTACATGATACACCAGAGGTAGGCACATGTGTATTTCTACCTGTATTGGTACTACAAGTATCAGCATGCCTTATTAACACAACAGCCTGTTTGTGCTAATTGTGTGCACGTTAGCACCTCCTGCTGCCTTGTCTGTGCATTCTGTGCCCTTTCTATTATCACACCAGTGAGGTTACGTACAAACACTGCCAATTCTCAAGATTGCTTCAGTTCTGCTTCCAGGAGAGAAGTCACCCTCCCCATGAGTCACTGTAAATCATGTCCTCATGGCCCCACTGCTGTTGCTCAACCACGTAAATCACACCATTATCTATCGGGCCACACTTGGACTTCCTCTCCGAGAACAGCCAGAACGGAGGTCAAATAAGTCAGCAAGAGTCACCTTGTTCCCTCTGCCAATATGAACCCTAAAATCAACAATGGAACAAGCCCTAGAGGTGAAATTATTATTTACAAATAACAGATATATAAACAAAGCATCTCACAGACGGATGGGGTACTAATTTTCGAGGATGAGAATTCCAACATGAGGGAGGTAGACAGGAGAATTCTGATGCCTATTAAAGCGACATCTACTAAATGTAGACTTCATAAAAAGAGACAGGAAAAATTTGCCAGACCACTGAATGCCGGCAGTGTCACCCATTCACTAACTGTCAGGAACTTATTTGTGTGAAGAATGACACTGCTGGCATTCAGTGGTCTGGCACATCTTTCCTGACACTTTTTGTGTATGTCTACATTTAGTAGATGTTACTATAATAGACATTGGAATTCTTCTGTCTACCTCCCTCATGTTGGATCTTCGAAACAATAACTACCACCGTCACAGACATGGGAGTACTTTGGTTACATTCAATAATAAATTAATTACAGACTAAATTCCCTTAAAAAAAATAAAATAATAATCTTACTTGTGATTTACTAAACTGTTCATTATGAAACCAGACATGCAAAATATCCTTGTTTAGTTAGCAAAATTGATAATATTATTTCTAAATAATATGATTTATCCGCTAGTATTCTAGACCAGCAACATCAGTCTGGGTCATTTAGTGATAGTTGCTGTGTAAATATCCCATATTTCATTTAATTTCACTTATTTTTGGCGGTCTGTAACCGGTAAGATGGCTGTAAAATGGGCATTCAAAAATAGTCAATGCCTCTAATTGTTGATTGCATGCTGGCTGCAATTAAGTCTTTGGCAGAGGGATAGTAATCTATTGTGCCTACATTATCACTGGTGCTGAGCAAACCAGAAAAATCAGTACGATGAATGTGACATTTGGGGCAAAATTGACACCAATTGGGGCAAAAGTGACACTGTCCCCTATTGGTCCAATGTTTGTCATGATCTGCTCAGATGTGTCTTCGTTTCTCCAATTCACAACACAATGTTTTATGTGAAGGGTAATTGGTTAGTTGTAGATGGCCTGCATGTTGTCCCCTGACATCAGGGTGCATTGGCAGAACGACAGTGAGAAGGACCGATGATGTTTCCTGTAGGTAGGTGCTTTACAAAACTGATCTTTCATTCACACTAATAACATGGGCAGGGTCGGTCTTGGCTGGAAGGTATCTTATATAATATAAACCTTGGGCCATTCAGAAAGTGTTGTAAGTAATTAGTTTGGATCATATTATTTTAACCACGAATAGCTGTAGGAGGGCTTGTAGCATTGTGATTGACCACCAGTACTATAAATGGAATGGAGTGCTTAGACTCCCTGCCAGTGATAGCGTTAGCTGTGCTGTTTTTGTAGCCTGTAGTATGTTTTCTTGTTCTGCTGATTATCTATTGCCTCACCCTTTGCCTTTTATTGGATTTTTCCTTGTCTGCTGCCTGTTTTGACCTTTGATTTGTTACTGGAATTCCTTAGTCACTGCCTGTCCTGACCTTTTGGCTTGTCTTATTAGATTTTCATGCTCGCTGCCCATCCTGACCTTTGGCCTGTCTTTTTAGTCCTCCTCGCTCTCTACTAGTCAGCTAATACTTTCATGGTTAGTTTTGCTATTCTGAGTCTCCATCTCCCTTCTCTAGCTGGCATTCAGATAAGTCATTACTACCCTGAGTTCAAGTCCAATGGGGCATCTGTGTACCTGTGAGTATATCACACTCTACAGGAAAGCTGGTTTGCTATAGGCCAGTGGTTCCCAAACTTTTGCAGTTCGCGGCACCCTTAGAGTCTCCAAATTTTTTCAAGGCACCCCTCCAAAATAATTATTGAGCAGTCCTGTTTTAGAAGTAGTTGGGTCAAAAAATTGTAATAAGTATTTAGGTCAGGACAGAAATACTTATTTAGTTGTATGCAAAAATGCCCCCTCTGCCCTTAGGCACTCTGCCCCCTCTGCATCCAGACACACTGCCCTCTCTCACACTGCCCCCTCTGTCACGCTGTCCCCTTCCTCTGCTCTGTCACGCTGTCCCCCCTCCTCTGCCCTCTCTCACAATGTCCCCCTCCTCTGCCCTCTCACATGCTGTTCCCTCCTCTGCCCTCTCTCATGCTGTGTCCCCCTTACTGGCCCTCTCACGCTGTGTCCCCCTCCTCTGCCCCTCTCACGCTGTTTCCCCCTCCACTGCCCCTCTCACGCTGTGTCCCCCTCCACTGCCCCTCTTATGCTGTGTCCCCCTCCACTGCCCCTCTCAAGCTGTGTCCCCCTCCACTGCCCCTCTCACGCTGTGTCCCCATCCACTGCCCCTCTCACGCTGTGTCCCCCTCCACTGACCCTCTAACGCTGTGTCCCCTCCACTGCCCCTCTCACGCTGTGTCCCCCTCCTCTGCCCTGCTGTGCCCCTCCTCTGCTCTCTGTCCCCCTTCTCTGCCCCGCTGTCACCATCCTCTGCTCTCTGTCCCCCTTCTCTGCCCCGCTGTCACCATCCTCTGCTCTCTGTCCCCCT
This sequence comes from Mixophyes fleayi, assembly GCF_038048845.1. NCBI lineage: Eukaryota > Metazoa > Chordata > Amphibia > Anura > Limnodynastidae > Mixophyes > Mixophyes fleayi. The sequence goes on along the minus strand of NC_134407.1, from coordinate 130,711,879 downwards.
TCTCTGCCCCGCTGTCACCATCCTCTGCTCTCTGTCCCCATCCTCTGCCCCGCGCCAGGCGCAAGCCATAAAAAAAAAAAGAACACAGAAACTTACCAATCCGTCGGGCGCCGGGACCCAGCAGCCTCCTCTCTCCCGCAGCTTGTTACTGACGTCGATATTCAGTGACAGCTGCAGGAGAGAGGAGGCTGCTGGGTCCCGGCGCCCGACGGATTGGTAAGTTTCTGTGTTCTTTTTTTTTTTATGGCTGGCCCGCGGCACCTCAGTGACAGCGCCGCGACACCCCTGGGAGCTGCGGCGCACAGTTTGGGAACCGCCGCTATAGGCGAAGACCTCATTGCTGTTCCAGTTCTGGTTCTAGGGATTCATCTGGTGTCATAACACTGGGTAAGACTTTTTACGAAATAACATAACATTCCTAATGTCCAGAAGACCTCTCCTTTTCCACTTTAGACCAATAATGCGGCACCCATCATTCATGGACCAGTTACCATGGAGACCTGGACATTATGTGTCACTGCTGCCACCAATCATCAGTAAAACTTGATACTCAACTTGGTGTACCTTCCACACTTCCCTGCTGTTTTTGTGGGTACCATGGCTGGATCAACATAACCCCAACATTATCTGGGAGACCAGAACTTTGAATTTCTCTTTACAGTACTGTATGCACAAGTGTCTGCTTTTGGAAGTGCCATCTATTTCTTTTTCTTTTTTTTTCCTTTAAAAGTTTTTATTAAATTTTGCAAAAGTTTTTAAGGGGTACAGAAATAAAAAAGGGGGGGTGAGAGGGGAGGAGGGAAGGACAATAAGCAAATGGGTAAAAGGGGAGGGGGGGGTACATAGTGGGTAAGTAACACAACAATATAACGGCACCTTTTAACCAAAGAAGATACATCAAAAACCCTTTCAATGCATTATATTGGGCACATGAATGTACAGGGTGGCCCAACCTAATGTCATCCAAGTAACCAAAGGCATATACTATACATAACTTTAATTCTTGAGCTCTCCAGATCCGTCATACTCTATATATTTAAGGCCTGAGCTTTTGTACTTTGTTGTGGATCCCGTTTCGGTGCCCCCTCACCATCTGTCATATATACATGCCACGCTCGCCATTTCACCAAAGGGGAAGCAGTCGCTGTGGAATAAGGCACTCCAAGTGTTTCCATTTTAAAACTGAAATTGGTTTTAGAAATAACTTTTGCCATTGGAGGAGGAAGGGGCTGTTTCCACGCCTGGCCTATCGCCACTCTAACGGCTATGAAGATCTGACCCATCACGTATCTATCCCACTTCGGGATTGAAGCTGGATAATGGTGTAATAGAACCAATTCAAATGTACGTGGTAACTAAATACTTTCTTAAGGAGTAGAGCTACCTCATTCCACAGGGACCGCAGCACCGGGCAAGACCAGAACACATGGAGTATGTCTCCCTTCTCCGAGCAGTTACGCCAGCAAGATGGAGGGGTGGATGGCCATATTTTGTGTAGTTTTTCTGGGGTGGCATATAATCTGTTTACAAGTTTTACTAACATTTCTGTGTGGTTAAGGCATTTAGTCATTTTAAATGAGTTCAGAAGAATACGCTCCCAGTCTTTCTCCGAAAGATCCAATCTGAGATCTGCCTCCCACTGAAGCTGAACTTTGGACTTGGGAGGATCCGCCTGCGCCTGCAAAATATTATACCAACTTGTTATGCCTGCTTTGTTATTCCCCTTAGTCAATTTAGAGTAGTATAGTACTATGGGCGGGCCGATTAGTCTGTTCTTAAGTGGCGGGGTTGCAAGCCAGTGCCTCATCTGCAAGTACTTGTAGAAGTCCCTTCTAGGCAAGTGGTAAAGATCACATAGGTAAGTAAATGATGAGAGTCTACCTTCATCAAATAAGTGGCCTAGTGTCTTAATACCTCTAGCTGTCCACCCTGTCAGATTTAAGTCAGGGATCTGTTTAGCTGCCGCTTGAATGGACACATTAGCTGTTGGGCGCACCACCCCCTACGTATCTCTGCATAGCCGGTCCCATGTTACTAAAGCATCTCTAGTGGTGGCAGGCAAATTATTAGCCGGTGGCCTCCATTCTTTGGGCACCCATAGGAGGTCTACTAGTGGAAAACCAGGGTTGCGGGCACGCTCCAGGTCCACCCAAGGTTTCTCGCCCTGTGGCAGGTACCAGTCTCTCACCTGGGACAACAGACAAGCTTCTTGGTAATTTCTCAAGTTGGGAAGGGCTGGACCCCCCTGGGGTTTCCCCCGAGTCATGCGTTGCATTGCCATACGAGGAGGCCTAGCTCTCCAAATGTATGACTTCATGATTGAGATCAGTTTGCTCATTAAGCGTGGGGGTAAGCGGAAAGGCAGCATGCGGAATAGGTACATTAGTTTCGGGAGGAGTGTCATCTTAAATGCTGAAATTCTGCCCAACCAGGAGACCTCGTAGCACATCCAGGTTGTTGTTAATGATATCAATTGTGTCTGCAGTAAAGAGAAATTCTTGTCTATAACTGAGTCTAGACCCGAGGTTAACTGTATACCCAGATATGATATCTCTGTGGATTTCCATCTGTAATTAAATTTGTCTTTCAACCATCGTAGCCTCTCAATAGAAACATTATTTGGAAGGGCTACCGTTTTAGTAGTGTTGAGTTTGTCATCTGTTTCTTTTTCTGCAGCCATCTTTCCTGCTCTACTTGAGCTCCCAGCATGCTAACAAGACATCACAAAAATATTTAGTAAACAACAGGCTGAAAACTATAACCACATAGGCCACAATTCTTCCCTATTGATCTCTTACCAGGGGCTTAGATTCTTTTTGGCATAATATACTCTTATTAGAACCCAAGCTGAAAGTCTTAAGGGAGTATTTAGATGAGAATCTCAAATGGGGGTTAATTTGATACTCTGGACTCTAATGCGTGAAATAGCTTTGCTCATTCCCAGAAATAGACATTACGCCAATAAATACAATTGTGTGCAATTCATATCTGCACGCAACTGACGCTTAGGACTATTTACAACTTGAAAGACGAAACGAGGGAGCGAAGGGGTGGACAACCTACCATAGCTCAGGTACAATAAAGGCGTTCCAACGCAGATACGACCAATTCAAGTTCTGTGTTTGTAATCAGTACGCTTGTTTTCAGCCGTTTCTTTTGTACACAATACAGATTAGGTCTAATGCCTGATAGTGATGACTGACACGACAATATCCAAAATAAACCACACAGTGTTCATGCAACATTTTTATTGCAGGAAAAAAAAGTACAACATTTTTTACACACACAGGTGTCTGAAAGATCCGCGTGAGACGTGAGCGTGCCCATATGTGCTCAGAGATCCAATCAGAGCGCAGAGTACTGCAGAGCACTGCAGAGTATTATTTTTAGTATTTAGTATTTTTAAAGGTGCTACTGGTTTGTGGCAGAACAGGTCTTGATGTTGCTTGGGTTTCTATTCCCTTTGATTTCTTTATCTAAGAAACAAGGAAATAAAAAATGTTTACCATTTAACTTCTATATCTGTAATTTATATTCAACGAGATAAATACTCTCATTTTCTCACCTTGCACACTGCTCGAGATCAGTTTAGGTTTTGGTCCCTGTGGCGCAATTGCAATAATAGCGGGCTTAACCTCCATACATTCTGGAAAACAGGCGCCATTTTGGTTATTATAACGGTACAGGTATGTGCCCAAAGTATTTAGCTGTCTACACATGTTCACTGAAATACCTTTGTGTCGAACTTCTTTTATATATTTTTCTTTTTCAATTTTTTCTTGTTTGATAACAGGTGTAACATTAGTGGTATCAGTGGTATCTAAACAGGCCTTATCACCGTTAATTCTTCGTTCTGACATAAAAAAATTAGGTTACAAATTAGGCGTTTACATTGCTTTATGTAACACTAGAATGAAATAAAGTCCTTCAAGCAGGTACACTACATGTGCTACTGACCTTTTTTAATGTCGTTGTCGTCCTGGTCCAGTACTTTGACCATCATCTCCACCTCTCTTGGGCTCATTGGATTTGCTCTTTGCTCTTCTTGAGCATCTCCATCCCCCACCTTAACTTTTTCGAAATTTTTTGGCCCTTCCAGCACCATCTCTGACTCTGTCTCCGTCTCCATAGCTGCAACCCCCACTGACACCTTCTCCTCACCCGCAACCCCCACTGACACCTTCTCCTCAAACTTAACACCCACTGACACTTTCTCACTCGCCATCTTCTCACGCTCCTCCGCGCCAAACAGGTTCCTCTGTCATTTTATACACTCAGACATGGGCGTTCGTTTCTGCTGTGGACCAATTAGCGATGATGCATGCCTAGAATGGAGCATTCCATTACATACGAAGGGATTTTATTATTAGGGAATATTCATTGCATTGCACTTTAGCAGTTAAATATTTTTCTAAATTTTATGTATGTTACTAAACTTCTATCTTATATGAATGAATGAAGAGACAGTGTTGCCTTCTCTTTTTATGCAGCTTTGGGTGTTAACTATAGTGAAAACTCTGCCCCTTTAGGCTAATGTCTTTGATATATCGTTACATGCCCCGCAAATGATGCTTCAGTGTGTACGAAATTAAAATTATTGCTCACGACAAGATGGCTGTAAAAAGTTGCTAAAGGGACGTCCGCTCTTCCCTTTATCGTCCTAAACAAGGCTAGTGTGTATGCAGTCCATGGAACGAGCGATCGGACCATCGATCGCATGTAAAATAGCTCGGCATAAAAAGTTGGTGGAAAATTCTGTAGTGTGTACACAGCTATAGTCTTTAAATTAAACATGACATGTATGCATGTCGCAGAGCAACTGTATTCATCATCATCATCATCATCATCATCATTTATTTATATAGCGCCAACATATTCCGTAGCGCTTTACAATTGGGGACAAACGTAATAAACTAATAAACAAACTGGGTAAAACAGACAAAGAGGTGAGAAGGCCCTGCTCGCAAGCTTACAATCTATGGGACAATGGGAGATTGACACATGAGGTTAAGTATACATTTTGCATCTTGGCCCAGCCAGACTGCAAAGGTAGGGTGACTCATAAGCTAAATGATCCTGTCACACAACAATGTTGGTCCGGGGGTAGTTGTCTTGTGTGAAATTGTGTAACAGGCTAAAGGTAGTGAGGTTAAGATGGTGGTTGAGGAATATTATAAGCTTGTCTGAATAGGTAGGTTTTCAGAGAACGCTTGAAAGTTTGTAGAACAGAGGAGAGTCTTATTGTGCGAGGGAGAGAGTTCCATAGAGTGGGTGCAGCCCGAAAAAAGTCCTGTAACCGGGAATGGGAGGATGTAATGAGGGTGGATGAGAGACGCAGATCTTTTGCAGAACGGAATTGCCGAGTTGGGAGATATTTTGAGACAAGAGAGGAGATGTATGTTGGTGCAGCTTTGTTGATGGCTTTGTAGGTTAGTAAAAGTATTTTATATTGGATTCGGTAGAAGACAGGCAGCCAGTGTAGAGACATACAGAGTGATTCAACAGAGGAATAGCTATTTGCAAGGAAAATCAGTCTTGCCGAAGCATGCAAAATAGATTTTAGGGGTTTGAGTCTGTTTTTGGGAAGACCAGTAAGGAGGGAATTGCAATAGTCAATGCGGGAGATGATTAGTGCATGAATTAAGGTTTTAGCAGTGTCTTGTGTGAGATATGTGCGGATTCTGGAAATGTTCTTTAGATGTATGTAACATGATTTAGATATAGAGTCAATGTGGGGAACAAAGGATAGGCGTGAATCAAGGATTACACCTAGGCAGCGAGCTTGTGGGGTGGGATTTATGGTCATGTTATCAACAGAGATAGAAATGTCAGGTATGCTCTTGTTGGCGGGTGGGAATATTATTAACTCTGTTTTAGAAAGATTAAGTTTGAGTTGACGAGAGGACATCCAAGATGAAATGGCAGAAAGACAGTCAGTTACACGGGACAACACAGATGTCGAGATATCAGGAGAGGATAGATAGATTTGGGTATCATCCGCATAGAGATGATACTGAAAGCCAAAGGAACTTATTAGATTTCCAAGAGAAGCGGTATAGATAGAGAACAGCAGAGGACCTAGCACCGAGCCTTGTGGTACTCCAACTGATAGGGGAAGCGGAGCAGATGTGGCTCCAGAGAAATTAACAGTGAAAGAGCGATTAGAGAGGTAAGATGAGAACCAGGATAGAACTGTGTCTTGAAGACCTAGGGATTGCAGCGTTTGTATGAGAAGAGAGTGGTCAACGGTGTCAAATGCAGCCGAGAGATCCAGGAGAATTAGGAGAGAGTAATGGCGTTCAGTCTTAGCAGTGATCAGATCATTAACAACCTTGGTCAGCGCAGTCTCTGTGGAGTGTTGAGAACGAAAGCCAGACTGAAGAGGATCCAACAGGTTGTTTGCGGAAAGAAAGCGTGTGAGGCGAGTGTAGGCAAGTCTCTCTAGAAGCTTGGAGGGGCAAGGGAGCTGAGAGATGGGACGGTAATTTGAGAGAGAGTTTGGGTCTGAGTTTTGTTTTTTTAGAATAGGAGTAATCACTGCATGCTTGTATAGTGATGGAAAGATGCCAGTAGAGAGTAAGAGATTACAGATTTGAGTTAGAGGTGAAATGAGCACAGAAGACAGGGATCTACCAATTTGCGAGGGAATAGGATCAAGAGGACAGGAGGTAGAGTAGGAAGATAAGAAGAGCAAAGAAATTTCCTCTTCATTTGTGGGGTCAAATGAAGAAAGGGTGTCAGAGGGTAGTGGGAAGGAAATGAGCTGATGGCTTGTTGAGGAGGAGGATACCATTTCTAGTCTGATCTTATCAATCTTGTCCTTGAAGTAGGTAGCAAGATCCTGAGCACTGATAGTAGATGGAGGGTTCGGGGTGGGAGGATTGAGAAGATGATTAAATGTATTGAAAAGGCGTTTGGGGTTAGAAGCCTGAGCATAGATAAGAGATTGAAAGTATGTTTGTTTTGCAGTGTCCAGAGCATTTCGATAGGAGTGGTAGACAGAAGTATATGTGAAGAAGTCATTAGAGCTTCGAGATTTACGCCAGTGACGTTCTGCTTTACGGGACAGTTTTTGAAGATTTCGTGTTGCTTTGGTGTGCCACGGTTGACATCGAAGTCGACGTGTAGTATGAAGTGTCGCTGGAGCCACTTGATCAAGGGCCGTTGCTAAGGTTAGGTGAAAATGAGGTACTGCCATCTCAGGGGATGAGAATGTAGAGATAGGGGAGAGAAGGTGTTGGAGAGAGGTGGAAAATTGTTGAAGATTAATAGAATTAAGATTTCTACGAGTATGAGGAGGCTTGGTAGAGTTAGACAGTAGAGAGGTTAGAGCAGTGGGGGTGAGAGTGTAGCTGATAAGGTGATGATCCGAGAGGGGGAAGGGTGTATTAATAAAATTAGAAACTGAGCATAGTCTAGAGAAAACAAGATCAAGGCAGTGGCCATCCTTATGAGTAGATGATTCAATCCACTGGGAGAGGTCAAGTGAGGATGTTAGAGAGAGTAGTTTGGAAGCAGCTTTGGAAGGTGGGTTATCAATGGGGATGTTGAAGTCACCCATGATGATGGTGGGGATGTCTGAAGATAAGAAGTGAGGGAGCCATGCAGAGAAATCCTCAATAAATTGTTGGTGTGCTCCAGGGGGACGATAGATCACCGCAACACGTAGGGAGAATGGATTAAAAATGCGAATAGCATGTACTTCAAAAGATGTGAACGTGAGTGATGGGACATTTGGTAGAACTGTGTATGTGCACTGTGGGGAGAGAAGTAGTCCAACCCCACCTCCTTGTCTGCCTTCAGGTCTGGAGGTGTGGGTGAGATGGAGGCCACCATGTGAAAGTGCTGCAGGTGAGGCAGTGTCTGATTGCATGAGCCATGTTTCTGTTATTGCCAGAAGGTTGAGGTTTTTTGAGAGGAAGAGATCATGAACGGAGGTAAGTTTGTTACAAACAGATCGTGCATTCCAAAGGGCACATTTAAAGGACTTGGGAAGAGAGGGTAGACAGGTGATGTGTTTGAGGTTTGCTATAGAACGGTAGTGTTCTGATGTATGTGTGTGTGAGGAGTGTGGGGGACCTGGATTAGGTGATATATCACCAGCTAATAGAAGCAGAGTGAGCGAAAGATAGGCAAGGGGATTGTAAGATGTGTGGCCTTTTATTTTCTGGCGACAGGTGGAGGCTGTACTTGTTAGAGATAATAAATAGGACAACAGTTCATGGGTGTTAAATAGAGGTGAGTGGAGTAATGCAGGTGCAATATGAACAAATTTGTGTGTTGGTGGAGGGGTGAAAGATGACACAGTCCTAAAGATCATGCCATGAAATGAGACTAAGAAAAGCAATTTGTGAAACATTGTGATAAAAGGGGTAAAAGCAAAAAGCAAGGGTATTTTAAGAATTACCTCTTAGCAGTATTCCATATAAATAGACAAGTAGTGCAGAAATAGGCTGTGGCAGATGTTGCTTATTGCTGGGAGTAAAAGCAAGTCAAATGTAGTCCAATGTTTGTCTAACTGTGCATTTTCGTCCACTTTGTGAGAAAATCCCACTTAGTGCAGAAATCACACACGTCTAACCCCACATACGTCTCCCCATAGAATGAAGCTAAGATGTAGTCAGTCTAATTTAGGAATACACTACAGATGTGCTAATTGGTCAGCTAATCAAAGGAAAAGAAAACATTTGTGGGAAAGGATAGAGGCCAGATACCTATCATAAATTAGGCAGCAATAAAAGACTGTGCCAACCTAAGTTTAAACAGATAACAGTTTCCTATAACATACTTAAACACAGATTGCAGGGATGAAATTCACAGAATAATGATCAGAGTAGTAGTAGTAGCAGCATGGATGAACATACTTAAACACAGATTGCAGGGATGAAATTCACAGAATAATGATCAGAGTAGTAGTAGTAGCAGCATGGATGAACATACTTAAACACAGATTGCAGGGATGAAATTCACAGAATAATGATCAGAGTAGTAGTAGTAGCAGCATGGATGAACATACTTAAACTAAGATATACTATAAAAAATGCATTGTATGTACAGTAAAATCATCTTTAATGTTTTGATATAAAATATAATAATACAAAAAATATTGAAATAATTTTTATGTAAATAACTATACAGTTTACAGTTATTTTAATTTTTTTAATTTTTATTAGGCGTTCTCATGCAATCTTTTATTGTACCTACACATGTGGATATACTGCAGTCTGTTTTGTGTGTCTATGTACAGCAAGTACTGTTTAGGCACAGGGTATTTTCACTAATTATTCTTAATTGCTTGCTTGATTTTTTTTTATTCTTTATTTGAAGAGGAAACAGCAGGACAGAAAATAAAATATAAACATCCAACATATTAATCAATGTAACATGAGTATCCATGGTGTTTCCTCTCATTTTGTGTTTATATAAGGGGGGCGTGGGCAGGAGAGGAGAGATAGGGGAGAGAAGGTAGAAGAATGCAGGGGAGGAGGGGTGAAGGGGTAGGTGAAACAGACATTAAGGGCCTGAGTCATTAAGGAGAAGAAAACAAAAAAAGGAGTAGGTTTGCTCCTGGACAAACCATGTTACAATGCAAGGGGTGCAAATTAGTTTATTATTTTGCACATAACTTAAATACTGGTTGTTTTTTTATGTAGCACAAAAATACTTGATAGCTTTATTTTTACAGTGAAATTTAAAGTTGATTTAGGACATGTCATATACCAACTATAAATATGTCCCCACATTTTAAAATTACCTCCCCCTCCAATGCAACATTGTTTTGCTTTAAAAAACTGATGTTTTTGCCAGCAGAATGGCTTGGTTTTGCTCCATAAAATACTAAAGGGGTTATCGCAGGCGATAACCCCTGTTGGGGAAACCTATTTATCAAGCACTAGCAATAGATCATCATACAAATAGCACTACACTATTTGTATGATTATCTATTCGCCCACATACACAAAAAAAAATCTATTTTTTTACAATAAAGATTAAAAAGATAATATTAAAAAAATGAACATACACTTACCTGAATAAAAGTGATTGTAGTTTCTCTATTTCTTTTTTCTTGCTGTGCCTTGCACTTCTCTTCAATAATGGCTGCAGGGGTGGGTGTTTTTCATGCCCTCCTACTGTATTGGAAGCTCCCATTGTATATATATATATTATTTTTTAATTTTGATTATGGATTCAATTATTTAAATATGTGTATGCGTGTGTGTGTGTGTGTGTATATGTACATATATATATATATATTTATATACACACACATTTCTTTATTACTGTTAATTTATATAGTGTCTCACTGACTTTTACCTACTTCATGGGAGCCTCCTTGTGAGATTGAGGCTCCCATGTATATGATTGATTGGGGCTGCTCCAATCATAAGCAGAGTGGGCTGGTATTGGGGGGGAGGATAGGCAGGGCACAGGGTGACATCCTGGCCCTCAGTGATTGGCTGCTACAGGGCTCCTGTAGGCTATTGGAGGAGCCCTGTAGCACTTGGCTAATGTTTTCCTGTATACATGGGTAGTATATACAGAATACTACCCATGTGTCCTGCATACCCCCCCGACCCCCCCGTGGATGAATGAGCCATCATCCACCCCTGCAGTGAGAGCGCGCCGCGGTGACCCCCCCCCGCTCCACCCCCCCTCCCAGTCCGTGTATGGATGCGGTGCCGTCCGCTTAAACTATTTCCCAGCGCACAGGTGGCCACATCACCTGACACTCAATGCGGTCGCGTCAGTGGATGACGTGGCCGCATCGAGTGTGATGTGATGCGGCCGCATGTGCGCTGGGAAATACTCAGTTTAAGCGGATGGCGCCGCATCCATCCATGGACTGGGGTGGGGGGGGGGCCAGAATAGATGCCCCCCTGCCCCGCGGCCCAGCCCGCCCCTGGGTGGCCCCTATGTTTTTTGTGGGGGGAAAAAAGATGGATCTTATGTCCCTGCATTGAATACCATTCCTTGAATTTGATTACTGTACAGAATTAATATCTGCTTCCTTTAATCTAAGAATCATAACTATTACGAATACTGTCATTCCCTTTGGCCTTTGCAATGCCCCTGCTACCTTTCAATACTTTATTAATGATGTGTTCACAGATTTGCAGAAGCAGAATGTTGTAGCTTAGTTGGAAAATATCCAAGTCTTCTAACAGTCTCTTCTGGAACACTGAAAGCATAATCTCTTTGCAAAGCTGGAAAAATGTTCTTTTAAGCAAATATTATTGGAATTCTTTGGCCACATTATTTCACCACAATGCTTACAGAAGGATCCTGCCAAAACCAATCCCATTGATGACTGGCCTATTCCTAAAGATGTTATAGATACTTGGTTGGCTTCATCAAATATTACCCCAGCTTTAGAAAGTTTAACTATCACTGCTCTCCTTAGTTTGTTTCCCTCAGTACCCAGTTTAGCAGCCAAAATGGGGTATTATGTATTTTTATGTGTCTTACAGTTAATGTTCCCTGGCGCTATAGGGTAAATGTTGTGTGAATCGTAATTATACAACTGTGCATAATTTATACGGACTGTACAGACAAATATTCAAGTAAAGGAGCACTTGGGAAACAGTGATCATAATATGGTCTCATTTGAAATTAGTTTCCAGAAACAACAGTATAAGGGATCAACTAGGACTTTAAACTTTAAAAAGGCAAATTTTAATATGCTAAAGAAGTCTATAAAGAGCATAGACTGGGACAAAGCCTTTGAAGGAAAAAATACGGAAGAAATGTGGGCTGTCTTTAAAATGTTGTTGGAAACATACACGTATAAGTTCATTCCTATTGGAAATAAATGTAAAAGAATTAAGTCTAAACCAATGTGGCTAAATAAAAAGGTAAGGGAAGAATTGCAAAGCAAAAAGCGTGCATTTAAATTGTTTAAGTCTGAAGGGTCAGAGGAGTCCTTCCGTAGGTACAAGGAATGTAATAAAACATGCAAAAAGGAAATTAGATTGGCTAAATTAAAAAATGAAAGGCACGTTGCAAAAGAAAGTAAGACAAACCCCAAAAAGTTTTTTAAGTATATAAATGGCAAAAGGATTAAAAAAGATAATATAGGACTCCTAAGAAGTGAGATGGGTGAATTGATAAATGATACTAAGAAAAAAGCAGAGGTATTAAACACGTTCTTTTCTTTAGTATTTACCAGAGAGGAACAAATGACAGGAGTAATACATAAAAATGGAAATGAAACCATGCCATTAATTAATACTTTGTTGTCAGAGGAAGAAGTCCAAAGGCGACTGAAGAATATAAAGATAAATAAAGCTCCAGGTCCAGATGGCATACACCCAAGGGTCCTTATGGAGATAAACTCGGAAATAGCTAGACCGCTATTCTTAATTTTCAGAGATTCAATCTCATCAGGCTCAGTACCAAGGGATTGGTGAATAGCAGATGTGGTGCCGTTGTTTAAAAAGGGGACGAGCTCACAACCAGAGAATTATAGACCTGTATGCCTGACATCAATAGTGGGGAAACTACTGGAAGGTATTTTAAGGGACAGTATTCAGGATTACTTGGTACGCAATAAAATTATTAGTGGGAATCAACATGGATTTGTGAGGGATAGGTCATGTCAAACTAATCTAATTAGTTTCTACGAGGAAGTTAGTGGGAACTTAGACCAGGGCAGGACAGTAGATGTGGTCTACTTAGATTTTGCAAAGGCCTTTGATACAGTGCCACACAAGAGGTTGATTTACAAAATAAGGGAACTGGGTCTAGGAATCAAAATTTGTACTTGGATCAAAAACTGGTTAGAGAATAGGGAACAGAGAGTTGTGATAAATGGAACATTTTCTAATTGGTCAAAAGTCTTAAGTGGAGTACCTCAAGGTTCCGTGCTGGGACCACTCCTTTTTAATATATTTATTAAGGACCTTGGTGATGGTTTAGAGAGTAAAGTTTCTATTTTTGCAGATGACACTAAACTCTGTAAGGTAAATAAAATCAGAGCAAGATGTAGCTTCTCTACAGAGGGACTTAAATAAACTGGAGGATTGGGCGGCTAAATGGAATATGAGGTTTAACACAGATAAATGTAAGGTTATGCATTCAGGAATCAAAAACAAGAATGCAATCTATAAATTAAATGGAATTAATTTAGGAGAATCGATAATGGAAAAGGATTTGGGAGTGCTCGTAGACAGTAGACTTAGCAATAGTGCTCAATGTCAAGCAGCAGCTGCAAGGGCAAACAAAGTATTGGCATGCATAAAAAGGGGCATAGATGCAAGGGAAGACAGTGTAATTTTGCCACTGTATAAATCGTTGGTAAGACCTCATCTTGAATATTCAGTACAGTTCTGGGCACCACTTTATAAAAAAGATAATTTTAAACTAGAAAGGGTTCAGAGAAGGGCGACAAAATTGATAAAGGGTATGGAGTCATTAAGTTATGAGGAAAGGTTAGCCAGTTTAGGCATGTTTACTTTAGAAAAGAGGCGTCTAAGGGGAGATATGATTACTATGTACAAATACACTAGGGAACTTTTTACCCCAAGGACCATACACAGGACACGTGGTCATCCCCTAAGGTTAGAGGAGAGGAAATTTCACAACCAGCAAAGGAAGGGGTTCTTTACAGTAAGGGCAGTCAAGATATGGAATTCATTGCCAGGGAAGGTTGTGATGGCAGATTCAATAGATATGTTTAAGAAAGGGTTAGACAAATTTTTAGCGGAAAGTTGTATCCAGGGATACGACCGTTAATTTAAAATAAAGGATAGTAGTGGATATAGGGTAAAAATTGGATTGCAATATTGAGTCTGGGGAGATTTTCAAAATTGAAACAGATTGGCGGTTGCTTACTCTGGATTAATTTCAAATATAAGTGCAGGATTGCAGGAGATCCAAAATAGGTTGAACTTGATGGACTGGTGTCTTTTTTCAAGCTCATCAACTATGTTACTATGTTACTATGGAAACAACATTCATATATTGGCAACAAATAGAAGTAGCACATATTTTTTAATAATTGTATCAAGTAATAAAACAAAAGATAGCTTACAAATGTTCACTTATTAACTTAATTATTTACTCGTATTGCTTAAGCATTCCAGAAGGAAATGTTCCGTGTAGTAAATTGTTCAGAAAGATTTAGTGTGAAGTAGTTCCAGATCCCCTGGATGTTTCTGACTAAATTCCTGTTAAATGGTTTACATCGTTAGTCCCTCGATAATGACCAGTAGCATAATGCTAATGATAACTTAAACACGGGGTGATCTTTACTGTCTTCAGCGGTCTGGTCTTATTTTCGGCATCTCTTCTTGTCTTCCACATGCACATGGGAATTGTTATACAGTAGTGTCCTGGATGGTCGTCTCACCTCCTGCGGTGCTCTTTGCTGCAGTGTGCCAGCTATGTTTTACCACACTGATAGCGGCTTCAATTGATAGATGATTGCTTGGCTTTGCTCTGCGACCAGATTAGGAACGCTGAAGATAAAAATAATTAATGTATCTTATTCTCGTATGTGTTTCACCTTAGGTAAGGCTTCTTGAGGGATGAGTATGAGGCTCGAAAAAGCCGGCACACTGCAGAAAAACGCCAACAAGTGATGCACAAAACAGTTGTATAATTACCATTCACACAACATTTACTCTGTAGAGCCAGGGAACGTTATCCGTATTACCTCAGCTTTATCTGGAAGTTTTCTAAAAGTTTGACTCTTATTATTGTCTATACCCATGAGACTCACACTTTCAAATGGTCGGGGGCAACATGGCTTCATCACGTTAAAGAAGACCTTTATCACAGCTCTGGTCCTAGCTTATCCAGATCCTACATTATCCATTGCTGAGGAGGTAGACACATCAGAGAGAGTCATAGGAGCCATTCTCTCCCAAAGAAAAGGACATAAGAGGCTTTGTTTGCCTATTAATCACAGAAAGGACTACCGGCTGAACAAAACTATGTTATCAAGGATAAAGAGCTTCTTGTTGTGAAAGCTGCTTTAAAGGAATGGCAACACTTGTGGACAGGGCTTAAGTTCTCTTTACTGTCTTCACAGATCACAACAATATACAATGCTTCAAGGCTACTAAAATACTTATATCTAGTCAGACTTGTTGGTCCCTGTTCTTTGAACTTTTCCATTTCACATTACAGTCTCTCGACACTGCAAAAGCAGATGAACTGCTTCAACGGCCAGATCATATCCTTCCTAAAAGAGCTATTCTTGCCACTGTTGATTATGGCCATTTCAGCAAACCAGTGTCACGGGTGCTAGGGGAAACAAAGTCAAACAAACCTCAATCCCACTCCCAACACCCCTGGTACTCACCCAATCTCGAGGGATAGCTAGGAAGCGCACCGTATTTTCCCTCTCAGCAATTTGGAACGCTCTCCTTGCGTTGGTTCCCCATTCTGGTTACTGCCATAACCTCCTAACTTCTGACCTCCCGTATCAACCGGCACAATCACTCCATAGGCCTCTGCCCATGGCCTGTATCCCGGCTTTTGAGCCAGCCTAGTGGGGCTCAGGACTTTGGGTGCCTTTCTGGAACGGAAAGAGGAGTCTGGTATACTACATCTTGACAACCTAGCAGTAACTAAGATCAGGGAGCATCTGTCTCTCTCGTCACAGTGCTTAGTACTCTCCTACTCTATCAGGAGCCTATAGCTCCTCTAGCAACCAGGGCCTAGTGCCCTTTCTACTTTATCAGGAGCCTGGTGCCCCTCCTAACAAGCTAGAGGCCTTGTGCATCCATTTACTACCTAATGGGCCTTATGCCCAACTCCAACTAAAGGGCTTTCAGCCCTAACTAAAGGGCCTGGTGCCCAACTATAACTAATGAGCCTAGTAAACAACTAACTGCTATAGGGTCCTGGTTCTGCACTAAACACTATAAGAGGCCTGGTGCCCCACTAACTACTATAAGGGGCCTGGTGTCCCACTAACTACTATAAGGGGCCTGGTGCCCAACAAAATCTCCCTACTGTGGCCACCCTATCTGCTGCTCGGGCCTATTGCCCGTTTTAAGGCTTGGGCCTAGTGCCCATTGTAAAAAAGGGGATAGATGAAAGTGCGGGCGGGGGCCCAGATGAAGGGGTGCCCAGCAGGACCCTACCTGATTCCTGGCCTCTACCGCCATCCTTTTGACCCGCTGCGGAGGTCTTCACTCCCCACTTGTCTCCGACGTCTACTTGGCAGGATAGCTCTTGGGACTTACAATGGCTCCCTGCCACTGGTCGCCGCCGCTGTCTCTTTCCTCTTCTTTCTTCTGCGCGGAGCTCTGGCGGAGCTTCTTTTCCGACGTCTTCTGTCTGAATCTGCTTACGCAGAACTGACATGGCGCCGGACTTTAAATAGACGCCAATGCGCTGACGTCTTGTGACATCACAGCGCCGTTGCGTGATGACACCGCGAGTCTTGATTGGCTTGCCACGGCACCAAAATCTAAATGGCCAATTTGGGAGCCCTGTTTGGCCTTCCGTCCCGGCCAGTATAATTGGTGCTGCTGGAGAGAACTGACCCACTCAAAGGGACCCCCCCCAGACGGAGCTCGTCCAGGCAAGTTCCCCACATCTATTGGGGCAGCTACCAGGAAGGGACACTTATTCTCTGAGGTTCGACTTAGGTATCCTGGAATCATGATAGAAGTGCATGGATATCTGACATAAATCCAGATTGTTTATTACTACCAAGGAATCACAAAGAAAGGGCTAAGGCAGTGAAAGCTGAACACCTAGAGGTCTGTATTAATCTAGTCAATACTACTCGTGGTCAACTTTTCAGCACAAAATATGGCATCATGTTGCATCCCTTTCTACTTGTGCCATAAATTAATTCATAATACTCGCTCATCCAGGCTTATACAGCAACTAGCTCCCCTTTAGGATTCTGGAGATCTATTTCTATGCAATTTATTTCAGATTTGCCCTCTGGTGATTATACCATATAAATCATTGTGGACAGGTTCAACAAATAGTAATTTTGTCCCTTTAAAAGGCCTTCCCTTAGCTCCTCTCACAGCTTGGATCATTATTAAAGTAATGTATCGCCTTCATGGATATCCAGAGGATATTGTATCCGTACATCTCAGAGCATTTATTAATTTTCAGTGAAATAACTGGTCTCAATTACTACTGATAGCCAAGGTTGTATACAGCAGTGCTTTAAATCAATCTATTAACCATTCTTTGCCAACTACGGTCTCCATAAGCAGGTTTTCCCTTCTTCCTGGAATAAATGTTCTCTGCCAGCTATTTCTGAGATGTATTAAACCATCCATAAAACTTGCTTAAAAAAAAAAAAGTGAATCAGTGCAAACAATCATAAGCAGCCTTCTGTGCCTAGACTCTGACCCTAGAATACAAATCTCACCACAGGGGACTCTCACCGAGATTACGCAAAAGTCACAGTACTTGATATAAATGATGTTCCGCAAGTTCCTGTTTCTTTTCCATAGACAAGCGATTTAGGAGTTGGTTCTTTCATTTTTTCTCCCACATATATATATATATATATATATATATATATATATATATATGTATATATATATATATAAAACAAGAGACATACCATAGTACAATATAGCAATAAGTGCATTAAGCGGCAGGACATTTTGTATTGCTGCAGTATACAACGATACATAATTAATCTTATTGCCGCCCACTGCCCGCCATTGTTAAGTAGACCCATCCCAGGTGACATGCGAAATGATGTGTGATATAACACTGTGTTTCCTTAGATTGCATTAAGCTAGGACTGATCAAATATGAAAAGAATTATAGTTGCAAATTACTTAGAAGGAGAAAAAAAATCAATTAGTTACTTCATTGACAACAAACTAACTGCCCAGGGAAGCTGTGTAACAAGTTTTATCTGCAGTTAAGCAATGTGGGCAAAGGTAAGGATTATACATACAAGAGGAAGGTATGGAAGTAAAGCAGGAGAACTGGCTGCTCTGATGTTTGTTTTCATGAGAATAACTGTAGGGATTAATATCACACTCTGCTGCATCACTTCAGCAAAATGTTCCTTCTGTATTTCAAGTTCAGCTGAGTGTAGCAGATGGTCACCAGGGACCGGTGTCTCTATAAAGAATTTTAGCTAAGTGCACCGGGATTCTGACAAGTGCAGTAAATAGTCTCACTTACATCTGGTACACGGAGACATCACACTGCGCTCTATCTGTACAAACCGCTCACATGTAAATATCTCAGGCTTTAACCCCCAAATTGGTTTGCAGCTTTTCTGTGCACTGTTCTGAAATGTATTTCTAAATGAGAGCCTAACATTGAGGAGGAGAGATATTTTTCTAAACACTCTACCTCATCTGAGGTCCTTTGTAAAGTATTAGAAAAGCATGGATATAATTTATGTCCATATTTTTAAACAATGTGGTCACAGAACAACATGAAGCGTAGAATTTGACAACAAGAAAATCCAATTCCAATGCTAGATCAATTTTTAATTTGGTTTAATGGGTTTGTATGTTTTATGAGGTGGTGAAGCTTATTTTCAAGCTGGCAAGTACTAACAGTACAGATATAAGATCATTTTAATGAAGAAGTTCTTAACAATTCAAAAGCATGGTATCATATTTTACATCTCTTCTGTTTGATTTAACATTTACTAATTAAAAAACACAGGGCTGTGTAGGGGCACAAGAGTTATTTCTTGAGGGGGGTGTAATACATAACATACTATATAATACAAAATATATCAAAGAGAATTAATCGTAAATAAGACCATTGGGTAAATGGACTAAAAAAAAATCACTCCACACCGTTGCATATAGGGCGGTGTGAAGCTGAGATGTTAGATGTCTAGCAAATTGAAAATCGCTCTCACAGCCCCCTCTGTTTTTGGTGGTTTTCCTGGCAGTTAGTGAGACAGCAACTTTGGTAAATCTAGACCAATGTGTTCATGAGAGTGTTGTATTTCATGCCTCATACTTTGCAAATCTTATGCCATAGTTTTGAAGTGTGGAACACAAAATGTTGGTGACTAGAGCTTTTAAGCTTCCCTCTGCTTCATGAGACAGTCCACAGCTACAAAATAACTCTCTTTTTCCTCCACCACACAACAGATATCAACAACATTAAACAACGATTGAAGATAGAATCTCACAGTGATTCTTGTCTTTCTGTGATACATCCTACGGTCACCTTGTCAGGAATGGGGTAACTGACTGTAGGACCAAAGGAGGTACAGAGGAGGAAGCTATATGAGGAGTGCGGTCAATAACATACATTGAAGGAAGAAAAGCAAAGTGATCTTGAGCTTCCTCCTGCGTTTGAAGAAGTGACAGCTGCTAGACACTGGGAAGCGAGTAGAAAAGTATGTAGTGGTGGTAAGAACCTAATCTCTGCTGCCCTTTGAATTATGCAGCTTAAGACAATGCCATCATATCACAATATGACCCTGATAAACCGATATGTCAACATTTTGTGCACTCTATGGGGTATATTTACTAAACTGCAGGTTTGAAAAAGTGGAGATGTTGCCTATAGCAACCAATCAGATTCTAGCTGTCATTTTGTAGAATTAACTAAATAAATGATAGCTAGAATCTGATTGGTTGCTATCGGCAACATCTCCACTTTTTCAAATACACAGTTTAGTAAATATACCGCTATGTATTAAACTGAAGTAAACCCCAAACATCATTTTTATTAATGGAACCCCTGCCTAGTTACTCTAGTTACTATAGTGTGTTAGATATGCTCTCTATGGGGTCTATTTATTAAAGTTTTCTCCCCTTGTAAAGGAGATTAAGAGAGAACATCAGAGTAAGACAGGCAGGAGACGCAGGTCAAGTTCTGTAAGCAGAGGTATGGTTAGTGGACTAAGCAGAAGTCTGAAAGGAATCAGTAGTTAAACTAGCAGAGGTCTTCAGCAATGTGTGCTTTTTATAGTTTAGTTAATACCATACTTGCCAACTCTCCCGGAATGTCCGGGAGACTCCCGCATTTTGGGTGAGTCTCCTGGATTCCCGGGAGAGTATGGCAAAATCCCGCATCTGCAGAATAAGGGCCAAAATACAGTGATTCTCCGGGAATCGTGATTTTGGAGCCCCGCCCCCTGCACGCCCACCCACGGCAGCTCCCGGAAGACTATGCAATAAAGTTGGTAAGTATGGTTAATACCCATGAGAAGCTGGTAAAATACCAGGTTTAAATAGAGGTATCAGTTCATAAACCCCCTTTTACACATGTGTCACACATTGCTGAGGTTACAATTTCAGAGTGCTGTGTGAACACACAAAGAGTAGAATAAGCTTGAAGCTGGAGAAAACATTAATGGCCTGATTTAGAGTTGGATGCAAGACCAACTGCAACTCGTAAGAATGTGCTTTGTCTTACAGAGCACTTTGAGTTTAAATGACTCTTTATATCAGAGAGGTGGATCAGGGTCACATAAGTTGAGCACCATAGGGGCATGTACACATAGGGATACACACACATAAGTGTAGTATATCCCCTGGAGATATGGCCTCATTGGATTAAGCTGCATCTCCAGGTACTTCCCTTAGGTGGTATGTATTTGGTTTTTATCTAACGGGTGGCCTAAATATATGTGCTAGGCTCAAGTTACAGTAGTCTTATATGCTTTTTTTTTTAATCTTATCTTCCTATGGACTACTTTACTAAAGAAGATCCTCTAAGGCTTTAGGCACATAAAAAGGTAAACAGGGATATTTTTTTTATTTTAGTTAAAATGATTTTTAATATGGTTTGTCCATTTAGATATTATTGTTGAACTATTAGTTCCAACTGGCCCTGGCTGCCAGGACCTGCTGGTGCTCATAGTTCCACACGTACCAACATGCCTAAACAATCAGTGGCTACAAGGGCTTGCTGGGACCTATAGTATTTGCTCTATTTTTCACTACTCAATATTACCTTGGCATCTACTGCACCAGGGGTGTCAGAAAGAGTCCCAGTGCTAATCAGTAAGGGGTTGACTGTCTTCAGGTGAAGAGGACAGGTATGTGTTTTTCAGGCTTGATTCCCATAGGATTATCAGCCCCAAATTATAACGGGGGACCAGCCATGTTTCAGATTACTCTATTTGATCAGCCTGCTGCTGGTTACTGCTTCTGCTGGGGGGAATCTCATGCCGTTATCTGTGTGGAATTTGTATGTTCTCCCCATATTTGCGTGGGTTTCCTCCGGGATCTGGTTTCATCCCACACTCCAAAAACATATTAGTAGGTTAATTGGCTGCAATCAAAATTGACCCTAGTCTGTCTCTACGTCTGTCTGTGTGTGTGTGTTAGGAAATTTAGACTGTAAGCTCCAATGGGGCAGGGACTGATGTGTGTGAGTTCTCTGTACAGCGCTGCGGAATTAGTGGCACTATATAAATAAATTTGACCAGCTCTCCCCATCAGAAGATGCAAAATTTTCAAAAATCTATGTGTCATTTGAGAAAAAACAGCATTCTCACTGCAGGAGATGTATTTTTGCACCCAAGAGGCCTGATTTAGAGTGGGCTGCAAAATATTGGTTTTATGTGTATTTGAGTTTCAGTTTAGAATATAGCATATAAATGTATACTTGCCAGCTTTCTAAAGTTGGCTTCCGGGAGCCTGCTGGGGGGGGGTGATGGGGGGTACCCGTGATGATGCAAACGCGTCATTTTACATCAAGGGCGGGGCCAAACACCACGATTCCCGGTGAATCGCGCCATTTTGGACCTAATTCTACCCACTTCACTAGGAAGTGGGCAGATGCGGGAGATTGTCACACTCTCCCGGGAGTCTGTGAGATTCCCGCGAAATGCCAGAGTCTCCCGGAAATTTCGGGAGAGTTGGCAAGTATGTATAAATGTGGCTGGAGTAAAGATACAGCAGGCATCATCATGAAATGTTTGGGCGAGTTACCGCTAAAGCACAGGGACAAACTGCATGAGATTCCCCCCAGCCTTTTAACTGCCAGTTTGGCCTATAGTAAAACCGCTGGAAAAAACGAAGAAAAACTTGTTGATTCATCAAAGATTAAATCTAGTCCTAAGATAGCAATTCCTTTACAATGCAAACCTACTGCAATCTATGCTTTCTAGAGATAAAGGTTTATATTTTCAGGATTGTAGCATCAGAGCCAAGGGTGCCAATTTTTTTAAAAACACATTAGATGAATTTTTCACAGTACTTCTTCCATTCCAAGTTATAAATATACCAAACTTTTTTTTTTCACAGACGCAAGAGACTGGGATACAGGAGATCTCCAGGATGTGGCAATTTGGGAAGTCGCAGTAAAGCAGACATGTTGATATATCTTGTTAAAGTATTTATGGGCACCTGGTATAGTTAGGTGCAAAAGGAAAAAAAATTACGGGTAGAAATGTTATTGTATTCATTCTCTGACCTCCACCCAAAATTTCACCAATATTTTTCGTGATTTGAACACATATTGAGACCTTCTGTATGTTTTTCATGTATCATACTCCAGTTCTTGTGGCTAAGGGTGACTCCATCTCCTTATATTGAAGGAGAACCTCTCCAGGGGAGGATGGGCAATCATTATCTTAAACATAGTGAAGACAATACCCTTAGTTGTTGGGTGGATCAGACACAGGGACTCTAGAGCAGAACAGGTAATGCTCTGACTGCCGATATTTGGAGAGGTAGAAGTGTTACCAATAGGATAAGGGGTTGCGGGGAGCAGGTACAAAGTAATGGGACCGAGGCCTGGGGGCCCTTGGCCTGCCTCTGTAGTAGTTTGATGGCTATGGAAGGGGTCTCTAGAAGTTGCTGTACCGTGTCACGAAATTCCTCTTGGTGGTCCTTGTTATTTCTCTAGATATTGATGAAAGTCTTTGCTTGGAAATTAATTTCTTATTGCCGTCATAAGTTGCAATTAAAAATTTAACACAAATAAATATTTATTTGATAAATAGGCGCTAACTAGGTAACTTACTCATTATATATACATACACTTACAGATTATATATAACATACACATTATATATATAAATGTAAAACCGGTACACTCAAGGGTGTCATCTGTATAGCAATTTAAATGCACTATATGGACACAAAACAAAAACAGTTGTCAGTGCTTATGAAAAGAGGGTCCCATATGGAGGAAAACACTTAAACGCATGCATGGGGAAGTGAAGTTAACCTTACCTCAGTGCTCAGTCCGACAGCTCTAATTGTGAACGGGAACGGATGCCTCCATTTCACTGCTACAAATGGTTATGTTGAAGGTTTCGGTGACAATAGCAATTTTATAATTACAGGTTTCCCGACTCGGACTAAACGTATCTGGATTGTGGGCCACTCATACGTGTTCTGGGCGTCCAGACACAAGGAAGCTGGCAAATTCAGTCAACATTAGTTGGCTGTAGACAGGGTTTCTGCTGGCCTGACCTGATTCCCTGACTGACACTGCATATAAAACAATGTGGCCTCTTTGATATCCTAGTGCTACATTTAGGAAACAACAACCTCGGTAAAGGGAAGTCAAAAGACTCAGGGCTAGATTTACTAAGCTGTGGGTTTGAAAAAGTGGGGATGTTGCCTATAGCAACCAATCAGATTCTAGCTGTCATTTTGTAGAAGGCACTAAATAAATGAAAGCTAGAATCTGATTGGTTGCTTTAGGCAACATCCCCACTTTTTCAAACCCGCAGCTTAGTAAATCTAGCCCTCAGACTACGCAAGGACCTGACATACATCAAAACCAAATGGCCGACCATCAGTTTGA
The DNA here is from genome assembly GCF_038048845.1 of Mixophyes fleayi. NCBI lineage: Eukaryota > Metazoa > Chordata > Amphibia > Anura > Limnodynastidae > Mixophyes > Mixophyes fleayi. Next base: position 130,688,194 of record NC_134407.1, on the reverse strand, counting down.
TATGGTCTTCAGTAGTGCCCCATCTCCAGTGGAGGTTCTATATCCCCTTGAAGATAATGAAAAAGGTAGTCACAAAATTTAGCTGGGGAGTAAGGGTACATGTTAAACAATCAATAATCAAACACCCCTTGTTAGCTACAGGACAAACACAGATGTTTTGCAGGGATGGGGTTCACCTCACAGATGAGGGTGTAGTTATTTTCATATAGTAAATCTATAGTCACTTAGGAGTTTTTTGTGTAGGTTAGGCAGGGGTGGGCTATCAGTCTCCTAAGGACGTCCAGCAAGGTAGGAAGTCACTGTGGGCAGAGGCTGATCGTTACAGAGTTATCGCTGATTGACCACAGGTGTTACCCCCTTGAGAAAAGTGACTCATGGTCTATTTTGGTGAGGATCCCTTGGCCCGCTTCGGAGGGCGGCCATTGTGTAGTCAGGAGGGGGTGTAGTCACTCTGTTGTCAGATTTAGCGCTGGCCAGGCAGTTAAGGATTTGTTCTGTTAAGTGGAGTAGGCTGTTAGTCATCCACGCTTGGTTCCAAATATCAGTTGGATTTAGCTGCCTCACAGTGCACTTTCACCGCCACTTATTCATTTAATTAATAAACTGTGACCTTCTTTAGCCACTGTCATAAGTCTCAGTTTCGTTATTCTTTAGATAAGTTAAGTAAGTGGTATATGTCATAGGAGGTTAAGTTTAAGAGAGTGAAACACATTTAGGTTATGCAGTTTATTCTTTTTATTGTAAATTTGTATGTATCTAGCAAAATGATGTGCATGATATGTATATGTGTATGTATATGTATGTGTCTCTGTGTAAATATATGTTTATGCACATGTATGTGTGTTTACATGTATGTTTGCATGTAAATGAATGTGTGTATATGTATGTTTGTATGTATGTATATAATGTAGGGATGTCTATGTATAAATGTATGTTTGTCCATGTGCAGGTCTTCTAAAAATTGCACCATTATTACTGTACATTAAAACTACATTTTTTAGGACTTTGTGGTAATTGCACTATTATTTGCTGTTATTTCCCTTCTTTGTTGTTGTCTGGTGCGTGTATTTTTACTTTGTGGAGGCTTTTAGTATGTAGTTTTATGTGAAACAGACATTTGCTCTATTCCAATCCCAGCAGTTGGCGAGAGTAAATGAAACACCTAATAATGCGCTATCCACCTGGGTCGTGACCTCACAATCTCCCAGAATGTCTGTGACTTTCATCATCCATCCTCAGATCTCAGATATTATTTCCAAAAGCAGTCTACAACCACGCTACAAACAACTAAACACACTGCAGAAAGCAGAACATTTCATTCCCCTCTATAGAATGCATTATTCCGTAACAAATGTCCATGCGTCCTTCCTACTATGGCATACATCTAAACATTCTACATTGGGAATTGGGACACTGGATCCTCCTCTAGCTACATCCCTGCACTGCAAATCATTAAAATGCATAGTGTTGATTACCCTTCTTATGTAACCACCCCTTTCTGGTTAACATTCCCCCACACTTACAAACCATCAAAATAAAGACACGGACACCGACTTAAGTTTGGAATAAAAAGGTCACTTTTATTTTTATTATTATTTTTTAAAATTATTTTATTTATTTTTATTTTAATTTTATTTATTTTATCTCTATCAAAATCTATCAAAAGTTTCTATCAAAAATTTGGACCTTGTTTTATAGAGGTGGCGAAGAGCAGGGCAGCCAGCTAAAACCAACATAACCAATAAGGTGGAAGATCGTCTCCTTTCCACCGACCCAGCTTAAAACCTTATCTATTGGCCGGTACTATAAACTATAAATTAACTCAATACCCTCTGGACTCAAACTAGTTAAGCCCTTTCTAGGCAAAACCTGATACTCCTTACTAGAGCATCAATGAGTCTGATAACGTCAAGGGAACCAAAGCTCATCGCCAACACTTAAGTACCGTATGTTTAACAACCATCTGACTGCCATGCTCTCCTACCACAACCGCGTGGCCTGCCCGCCACCTAAAGAAAAAACTAACTCCCTCAGCTCCGCAAAAATCCTCTCTAAACAAAACCGTTCCTTCTGCCGACAAATGAACCCCATCCACTCTGAAAAGATGTCTCTTGTCTACCGTTAACCTGGGATGACTTATAACTACCCTCTGCATGCTTTTATCATTCTGTCTCGCGTATCCGTTTATCTTTCTAACCACCCTTATCAATGTGGCTGGGGGAATAGGTGATCTCCAAGACAATCAAGGTATTATATTAGACCAACAAATTTTAATTGCGGGCCATCGGGCATGTATTTGTGCAAGATCCTCTCTAATGTTAATGATTAGATCCAGGGATTTACCTCTACCCATGTCATTACCTCCCAAATGAATCACCACTATATTGGGGGTACCGTGATCTTCTATTTCCTTACCCAACGTGGGAATCAGCGCCGCCCATACTATGCCCCTTTGACCCACCCACCTAATGTCAACTGGGTGCGTGAAACCGGACCACCTATCCACTATTCTGTGTCTCGCTGCCCAAAAGATAAACGAATGACCCACGACCCATATTCGCGTCCTCTTCACCGCAGAACCTAGAACAAAATACATAGTCTCATCAAATTATACCCATGTTTGATAACAGTAATACTACCAACAAAACAAACTGTATTCTAAGCTGTTACCAACTTCCTAAAAAAGCCCCTCCATACCAGAGGGGGCCACCCCAGTTTACGCGGAGTACCCCACAACGGAAACACTTTCCTTCAGTAGTTTCACATTTATCTCCCTCTATGAGGGCCATCTGCTTCGACATTTAAACTATTTTATTTTAATTTATTTTTTATTTTATTTTTCAAATTAATTCTTAAAACCTGGAAATATGAAAATTGGTAACCCAAATGAAGGTAAAAAAAAACCCTTAGAACCCTGGAGGCACACACACTAATCAGGCCTTGCCAAGGAAAAAAGAGGAGAAAATCCCTTCACGCCCCCGTTCAACACAGCGAGCAGCATAGCCCTGGGTCACCAAGTGATAGAGAAGAAAAGATAAGATGAAAGCAATAGAAAGTACTAAATGACGTGAGGAGATGCAAGACTGTGACTTCCATCTCCCTACCGCTTGAATCTCAGTGACAGATGCCCCTCTAACTGCAGCGGCAGTGGCAGCCCCTATCCTAAAAGAATGTGTACCATAGTCTCCTGGGTTCAGCCCTATTTCCCCTAGGGCCCGTTTTAACAAGGCGCTAAACTGAAATTTAGTTAATGGGGTATTATCAATATGAATTAACCACAAACCCTCCCCTGGGGGCCGAAGACTAGCAAATTTATTAGCCAGCATGACCGGGCATATAGATGTTCCCTGCTGCTCCGTAATTGCTAACCAATGCCCTCTGCCTAATTGATCTGTTTTTTGACTTAACTATCTTACAGCGTATCACCTTAGGTTGTAAAACAACATTTTTAAACAGCAAAGCTCCACCTACGTCGTTCTTAGATCTGGCCACAAGCTCGCCAACCCTAAAGCGCCGTGATACGCTACAGAGAAAGCCAAACCAAACAGCAAAGCCTCGTAACCATCCACAGCTAAGTTATGCAAGACTTCAATCAACCTGGCTAAAATTTGCGCGTCAATAGGCCGGCGAGTGTCATTCCTTGTTGGCTGAATTCTGGACCAACCCTTCAATGCCTTAGCTATAATAAATGACTTTGTGGGATCCTGTGTACCATTTAATCTAGCTATGAATGAAATACCGGCTAACAGGGACCCCATCCTAGCTTTAGAAACCCCCTCATTATAAAGGTTCCACATAAAGCCCGTAATAGAGGGAATCTGACCTGAATTTTTGCTGTTGAAAGCCGCCTGGTAACACAACCAACGTTCCCATGCCCCTTGATAACACTTTCTAGTTGCAGGAGCCAAGGACGCCTCCGCTAGCCACCTTATCCCTATTGGATCATCTGCCAAACACAAGGGGGACACTGTAAGCCGGTTAAACGGGCATGTGGGGCCAGAGATCTAAAACGCTGCCAGTCAAAACGAGAAAGAGCGTCCGCTATCTGGTTATACACGCCAGGAACGTGGCGTGCGCAAAAACTAATGTCAAACTCTAGACATCTCAAAACCAAGACTCGCAACAAGTTGATCGCCGTGCGTGATGAGGCACTCTGCTTGTTGATAGCCTGGACCACACCTAGGTTGTCACACCAAAACACCACGCTCCTACCGCGCAACCGGCCAGACCACAACTCCAAAGCCACGACTATGGGGAACAACTCTAACGTTAACAAGTTCCGAACCAAACCCTCAGACTTCCATGACTGCAGAAAAGGCGCGGCACACCACTCCCCTTGAATAAACGCTCCAAAACCTTTCGAGCCTGATGCGTCTGTATGTAAGTCCAAAGATGTACTAGATACTGAGGGTGCTGGCCATACATGTATACTGTTGAAAACCGTTAGAAACCGTCTCCATATACACAAATCCTCCCTTATTTCTTCAGACAGCCGTACCTGAAAATGGGGACTACGAAAACCTGACGTCGCTAGTTGTAACTTTCTACAAAATACCCGACCCATAGGTATCACTCGGCAAGCAAAATTGAACGAGCCTAACAAAGATTGAACTTTCCGCAAGGAGCAAGACGGTGCCGCCATAACTTCTTCTATCAGGGACTGTAACTTACCAATTTTATCAGAGGGTAAACGACAACAACCTTCTATTGTGTCAATTTCTATACCTAAAAACGTCAAGCATGTGACTGGGCCCTCCGTTTTATCTGCAGCTACTGGTACACCCATCATCTGAAATAACGCTTGCGCTGCATACAATGTGTCCTTACAACAAGAGGAATTGGCTGGACCTATAAACAGAAAGTCATCCAGATAATGCGCTATGCCGCGGTGTCCCGTCCCTGCCCCGACACACCAGTGGAGGAAGGAACTGAAAGCCTCAAAATATGCGCATGAAACTGAACAACCCATTGGCAGGCATCGATCTACATAGTACTCATTTTGTATTTTAAACCCCATAAATTTAAAGGACTCGGGGTGTAACGGGAGGAGTCAGAATGCAGATTCAATGTCTAATTTAGCCATCAGCGCTCCCTTGCCAAATTCTCTCACTATGGTCAATGCATCATCAAAGGACTGGTACACCACTGAGCTAATTTTAGGGTCGATCGCATCATTAACTGACTTGCCCGCTGGATGAGAAAAATGCTGAATCAATCTAAATTTACCTGGGGTCTTCTTAGGTACTATTCCAACCGGGGAAATGACTAAATCTGGAATGGGTGGAGAAGAAAAGGGGCCCACCATGCGCCCCAGATCTATCTCCTTTCCAACTTTCTCCGCCAGTATGTCAGGGTGTACATAAGCGGAACGAAGGTTCCTGGCGGCGGTCCCCGTCATCCCACTGTTAATGGGGAGACGAAAACCTTCCCTAAGGAAAGAGGCCTGGGCCGCATTATGGTAAAGAGCCAGCCATCTACAAAGGATTGGGAATATAATGGGAGAATCTGCCTTAGACAGCACCTCCCGCCCCTCCCGACGCCAATGGCGCCTCTAGGGCAATCTTTGAGGGGATGGCTTCCTCTACAATTGGAGCACGCGTGCCTGTATCGGCATGCCTCCCCTCTACCGCATGAGGAATTATTAAAGGCAAAGCATCGGTTTTTTGAAGACTGGGGAGCACCTCGTCTCCCCCCATACGGAAACCTAGTTAACTGTGGAGGGCCGTACCCCATGTGCACCCCTCCCATTTGGGCTCTATTCAACCTCATCCAAATTTCAACATCCTTATAGGCCAGGGGCATATAACGTTGGCCATGTACTTTTTCACGAAAAAGTTTATCATATAACCGCCAGGTCCCTGGACGTTCACAACTATGCATTTCGTTAATCAAATGGAGATATTTCCAGACGTCTAGAATTGCGTCCGGTCTCGTTTCCAAGTAACAAGCCGAAAAAACGCAATACCCAGTTAGCCAGTTAGAAAAATTTCTGTACGTATCCTCACCAACTTCCCTTCTTGCGCGCGCAGCTGCCAACTCTCTTTCTGTGTCTGCTGTTAGCTCAAAGATATCCACATAGTACCCCCGCTTTATCTTATCTCTTACGCTGCGCCTAATTCCTATCATCAACGCTGTGTTCTCACATTTAACTAGCGGGCCTCCTGATGGTGTGGGGGAAGCGGTTTCCAACCGATCCCTATGTTTCCTCTAACTTCCTCCAAAATGATTGTTAAGTATTTTTATTAGCTTGCGCTGACCCTGTCTAGGGGAAGATGAAGCTGACTCATCACTGGTAGTTGAAATGATTGGAATAGACATGGGTGTATTGCATATAGTGGAACCCTCATACTCACCAGCTGCTCCCTGTGCCTCCTGTCGAACTGCTCCTGTTCCTCCCTCATCCTCCGAACCAATCTGCTGGGCCCCCTGTTGTGTTGCTGCATGCTCCGACTCTTCTCTATGTTGCTGCAGAAACGCTGGCCCGCCCTCGTCTGTCGGCGCTGCCATTGAAGACAACTGCTTCCGTGGGACTGGATGAAAAGACCCAAGAAACCAGCGGGCGGAGGGACACCATGAATCCTATCACACTGCCGTTCTGAAAGGGTGGGCTGTGGATCCGTACCAGAAACACCAGCTGTATTATAAAAGGAGGGTTTAGGATAGGAGTGAAGGTAATGACCGGATAGGAAAGGATAGGGGGCCAACCAATTACTACCTCCCTCTAGCACGGGTCTGTAACCCCTTGAGTGGTATGGCAGCGACCCAGAGGTGGCCATACTGTCTACTACGGGCTGATTGAGCAGCGCCGGTGGAAAAGGCCAGCTGCCCGCTATGTCTGAAACGCCCTGAGCGGGGCTAACCGATGGACATGTGGTGGGGGCCTGCTGCTGAAACGCTCCCCTATTACTAGGGGAAAAACTAACCGGGGCTGGCCCCAGCAACCCGGGGGATTGATTGGATGAGAAACCCGTCCCAGCTTGCATAACAGATTCTAATGAGAAAAGCAGAGGGAAGGCCCCGGAGGGTGGGGTATCCCTGGCCTGAGGCAACGGAAGGGAAGGAAGGGAATTAGCCGCCATTACTCCGTAAAGAGCTGGCAAAAGATGGAACATACCCTGTTGTGCCATGTTTTGTGCCTGTTGTTTTGCGAGAGATCTAAAGGCTGTAGACTGGATGGAAAGGGGGTGGAACTACTACCTGCCCCCCCTCCCCCCAAAAAAAATTTGGTGTGCCAGCGGAGGAAGAGGGTCCAAAATGACCGGGCCTAAACACCTGTATGGGGACCCCCGCCCCTGTGCCCTGTCCGGGATGGTAATGTCCCCAGCTAGCCCCTTATTGGCACCTACATCCCCATGCCCACTATACACAGGTACCACCGGGCGTGAAGGGATTAAACCCGGGGGCCGAGAGTGTCCCACAGCCACGGGAACAGGGGAAGGAGATCCCCTGCCCCGGGCTCGAGCTGGCTGCCTGTACCGCCTGACGGCGTCGGATACGAGCGGCATTGCTGCCCGCTCCGGAGCCCTTGCTCTCCTCACGTGACTCGGGCCCGCCCCGCGAGATCCTCTCGCGGCGGCCGAGGCAATGCAAGATAATAAACATTGTCTCTGATGATATTCTGGTGCACATTTACACAGTCTAGTAATCACTGAGAAGCTCCACAAGAAAGCAATAAATAGTTACCGCAGTCCGTGCCTGAGGATTCTGAGTTCAGCTATATAATTAGAGTGTAGGTGCAGGCTAGAAAACAGTAGCCAGGATACAAATATAAGCAGAGTTGTATGATGCATTTCAGGTAACAGAAAAAAAATTAATGCAGAGCCAGGAACAACAGGTGCAGGAACAAACTGAAATCAGGTACAGGAACCAGGACACTAGCGTGTACAACACTATCACTAGCATTGAGTGCATGACAGGTGAGGGTTTAGACAGTGGAGTCTTTCAATCAGATCACAGAGAAAGACACAGCTGAAGTGCATAGCAGATTTAAATACCCAGCAGGATGCAAGAGAGATTTAACCCTATCACTAGGGGGGTGAGGGAAATGTATTGAAGTTCAATTTTGTTTGGGGCTACCTCAAATCGCCCGTGGTTTTCAATTCAAAACCACAAGATGTATCTATGGCTGAAAACTAAAACTACATGCAATGTGTGGTTAGTTTTTATTAAGCTGGCTATTTTCAATCCAAGACTCTCCTATATGTAATTTTACTGGTTTCTATTAGTGCTCAAAAACATGTGATTTTTAGTTCACAGCATTTATAAAAAGGCAAACACTTCCTCATTATCTTTGATATGGTTGTGAAGAGAGTGGTGGAAGCAGAGGAGAGAAGATTTCTGCATTTTATAAGATATTAAAGTATTTGTTTAATAATTTGTAACAGTTGTCTTATCCTTTTCGTAGAAAGAGTGTACGCACCTGGGGGGCATAACGGAAGGGCACAGCACTGAACAAAAACCGCCTTCCAAAACACAAACATAATTTTTTTTATATGATTTAAGTAAATCGTGTCTAAAAAAACCCAATCTGCAATATTAACATTTACAATCAGAGTTAGTTGACTTGCCTCCACCATGTGTATTATCCTCTGATGATAATTAATATAAATGTTTCTCCATCAGAATATAATAATTGTTGATCCATTAAATAAGATTTTATTATTGGCCCGTTTGTATTATGTCACAAAAATATCATGTAATGATTATATTACAAGATTCTTGACCTTTCATTCTAATGTTATCTTAATATGGGGCTCTTAATATTATTCTGATATATATAAGCCCCCATAACAGTTTGTACAAAGCATGTTGAACCCTAATTAAATAATGGATAATGCAATGATCTTTATATGTGTGAATGTGGCTTCTCTTATGTTCTTAATGGCAAGATAGCGCATACCGCATGTGGACTTTTGCTTTTGTTACTGGTTTAGCGACAGGTTTTAAATTTTGTCTATTTTTCTGGCTAGCAGCTGAGGGTCATGAGGGTTCTGTTGTATGTTTTAGTGATTTGACCCCTTCCCTTATTTGCACCTTTTGGTATGTAAGAATTGATTGAGCTACAGTTTTCTTTTTCCCCCTACTGAACTGATCTGCATTTGTAGCAATAATATCTGTATACTCAGGGATGCTGTGTAGATGGGTAGAAAGTCACCTCTAAGGTCAGTTCCCAAATAGACATCTTGTTTTCTATCTTTTCTAATATAAAGCACTTATTTTAGCCTGTGAAGAGCAGACCGTGAAAGGTATGTCGCAGATAAAAATTTTGGTGTTTCAAAAACACTTGCTGCTGAAGGTATCTGGTACAAAAGAAGCCTATGGGACTGAGATATTATGGACTTCATGTTATTACTAAGAGTGTGTATTCTATCAAGGATTTGGAAGGATTTTGGCCCAAGGTAATGGGGGTGCTCCTCATACACTGTGATTCTGGGTGGTTAACATTGTGCCAAAACCATCACACCACACCATCAGACCCAGTCCAATTGTTCTGATTTTATTGGGTTAGTGCAGGGTTTCCCAAACCCAGTCCTCAAGGCTCCCTAACAGTGCAGGTTTTCCATATCTCCTTGCTGGAGCACAGGTGTATTCATTCCTGACTGACACATTGTAACAGATCTACAGGTGGTCCTAATTATGTCACATGTGATCCGAAAAACCTGCACTGTTGGGGAGCCCTGAGGACTGGGTTTGGGAAATCCTGGGTTAGTGGAATACTAGGTTGAATAATGACTCCAAAAACATTGTAATACGCTTATTTAACTGTCTGCAACAACTAGATCAGTGCAATTGGGCCGTTACAATAGTACACAGTATGGAGAAAAAGTAAATATTTGGGGCCTGAGTTATTAAGGAGAGCAAAGCATGAAAAAGAAGTAACGTTGTACCTGGACAAAACCACGTTTCGTTGGAGGGGGAGGCAAATTTAAAATGTAGGGACAGATTTATAGTTGGGATTGGGCATGTCTTAGATCAACTTTACATTTTAGTGTAAAAATAAAACTGTCAAGTATTTGTGTGTTAGAGGAAAAAACAGCCAGTATTTTCCTTATGTGCAAAATAATAAACTAATTTGCACCCCTTGCATTGTAACATGGTTTTGTCCAGGTGAACATTTACTCCTTTGTTTTGCCTTACTTTCCTTAATGACTCAGGCACTTAGTGTGTGGAACCATGTAAACGATCTTTAGTGCATGATGTACAGCACACAGTACAGTAAAATGTAAATGCATACATACAATATACTATGCTTAGCAGACCCAATTGGTCACCGAGTCTATCACATACATACCTATATTGCTAAAATGTAGCATAATGCCCCACTATATACAATTCTGTGCCAAGCCCGCAAAATAAAGACCTATTCCCACCATACTGTATACGTTCAGGTGGTGGAACAGTGCATCGTCACGCCCCATAGCAAAACTTGGGTAGCGGATTGGCAATGCGCTCTAGCCTCCAGGCATCAGACCAATGCACGTCCGGAAGAAGGCTCTGCTCTGAGGACAGAGCTTGGGAATCAGGTGAGCAGTGTCATTGGAGGGGAGAAGGGTGCTGACATTGGCAGTCCCTATAGAGGTTGCACCCACTCTACACCGTGCAGTTTGTCCACTCTATTGTCCTACAAACATGCTCGCTAGTAAAGTGACAGTCACTTTTTTTCCTAAAAATTGTCTATTTGTTTTTTACTTGAATTTTGTTGGTTATAAGATGGGAAAAGGTCTGACATGACTTATCCTGATTTTAGGCTTTACATACCAAACGCCTGTAATTTCAATAAGGGTGTGTAGACTTTTTAGATCCACTGTGGATCAAAACAACATTTACCATGTTATGTCATAATTATCCTTTTTAGGCTATAATTATGGCACCAACACTATGTAATACTTGTGGCAAGGACATTTTCACTCTCATAAAACTACAGTTATTCATGATCTGATTGGTTTCATCAAAATTCTAAAATGTCCTGAACTACATCTATTGACATGCTTGCACAATACAGTAGCCTCTACCACCCTGTCTTTTCTCTGGATATTTTAACTGTGGTTTCTACCGCTTTAACACAAAATGGTCAAAGCTGGAAAGCTGCAGCATATCAACCTATACAACAAATCATCATCATCAACATTAATTGATCTAGTGCCAACAAATTCCATAGTGCTTTACAATTTGGGACAAACTCAACAATAAATATACTGGGCAAAACAGACAAGGAGGTGAGAAGGCCCTGCTTGCAAGCTTACAATCTATGGGACAATGGGAGTCGATACATGAGGTTAAATCTACATATTGCATTTCGGTCCATCCAGATTGCAAAAATAAAAAGTGATTAGTATGTTACATGATCTAGTCAAAAGGAAATGTTGGTCAGAGGGCTCTAGTCTTGTGTGCACTGTGTAAAGGGAGGTAATAGAGTAACCTAGTGAGGTTAATAGGGTGGTTGAGGAATATTATAAGCTTGCCTGATGAGGTGGGATTTCAGAGAACTCTTGAAGGTTTGTAAACCAAAGGAAAGTGTTATAGTGCTAGGAGAGAACTCCATAGATTGGGTGCAGCTCGAAAAAAGTCCTGTAAACTAGAATGGGAAAATGTAATGAGAGTGGATGAGAGAAGCAGATCTTGTGCAGAACAGAGGTGTCGAGTTGGGAGATATTTTGAGACAAGTGAGGAGATGTTGGTACAGTTTTGTTGATGATCTTGTATGTTAGTAAAAGTATTTTATATTGGATTCAGTGAAAAACAGGCAACCAATGTAGAAACTGACAAAGTGGCTCTGCAGAGGAAGTACAATTTATAAGGAAAATCAGTCTGCTTGCAAAATAGATTGTATGGTTAAGAGTCTGTTTATGGGAAGACCACTAAGGAGGGAATTGCAATAGTCAATGCGTACATGATATGTGCATGAATTAGAGGTTTTGCAGTGTCTTGTGTAAGATATGTGTGTATTCTGGAAATGTTTTTTAGATGTATGTAACACCATTTAGATATAGAGACGATATGGGGAACAAAGAAAAGTCATGACTTAAGGATCACACCTAGGCAGTGAGCTTGTAGGGTGGGATTTAAGGTAATGTCAACAGAAATAGAAATGTCAGGTAGGTAATTTCTGGCGGTGGGTAGGAATATTATTAACTTTTTTTAAAAGTTTGAGTTTGAGTTGGGGAGAGGACATCCAAGATGAAATAGCAGAAAGACAGTCAATTACGCGAGACAACACGGATGGTGAGAGGACAGGAGAGGATATATAAATTTGTGTATCATCCACATAGAGATGATACTGAAATCCAAAGGAGCTTATTAGTTTTCCAAGAGAAGTGGTATAGAGAGAGAACAGCAGAGGACCTAGTACTGAGCCTTGTGGTACTCCAACTGATAAAGGAAGTGGAACAGAGGTGGATCCAGAGAAATTAACACTGAAAGAGCGGTTAGAAAGGTAGGATGAGAACCAGAATAGGACAGTGTCTTGAAGACATAGGGATTGTAGCATTTCTATGAGAAGAGAGTGGTCAACAGTGTCAAATGCTGCAGAGAGATCCAAGAGAATTAGACGAGAGGAATGGCATTTAGTTTTATTAGTGATAAAAGCAGTCTCTGTGGAGTGTTGGAAGCGAAAGCCTGACTGAAGAAGATCCAATGGGAAGTGTCTCTAGAAGCTTGGAGAGGCATGGGAGCTGAGAGATGGCATAATTTGAGAGAGAGTTCAGGTTAGAATTTTGCTTTTCAGAATAGGAGTAATCACTGCATGCTTGTGTAATAACGGGAAGATACTAGGAGAGAGAGAGAGAGAGAGAGAGAGAGAGAGAGAGAGAGAGAGAGAGAGAGAGAGAGAGAGAGAGAGAGAGAGAGAGAGAGAGAGAGAGAGAGAGAGAGAGAGATGTTAAATAGAATGAGAACAGGAAACAGGGATCTACTGATATGTGAGGGTATAGGATGAAGAGGACAGTAGGTAGAGTAGGAAGATAAGAAGAGAGTAAATACTTCATCTTCATTTGTGAGATCAATTGAAGAGAGGGTGTCAGATGGTGCTGGAGAGGAATTGAGCCAATTGTTTGTTCAGGAAGATAATACTATTTTTAGTCTGATCTAATCAATCTTGTCCTTGAAGTAGAAAGCAAGATCCTGGGCATTGATAGTAGTCTGAATGTTTGAGGTGGGAAGGTTGAGAAGAGATTTTAATGTGCTAAACAGGTGTTTGGAGTTAGAAGCCTGAGCGTACATGAGAGATTGGTAATATGTTTGTTTTTTGCAGTGTCCAGAGAATCTTCATAGGAGAGGTAGAAAGAAGTATATGTTAAAAAATCATTAGAGGTACATCGAAGTCGACATGATGTATGAATATTTGCTGGAGCCACTTGATTAAGACTGTTGATGAGTATGGTGAAAATGAGATGCTGCCATATCAGGGGAGAAGAATGTAGAGATTGGGGAGAAAAGGTGTTGTAGAGAGGTGGAAAACTATTGAAAATTAATAGAATTAAAATATCTGGGGGTATGAGGAGGCTTGGTAGAGTTTGACAGCAGAGAGCTTAAAGTAATGGCGGTGAGCATGTAGCTGATAAGGTAATGATCTTAGAGGGGGAAAGGTTAAGAGGGTAATCAGAAACTGAGTATAGTCTAGAGAAAGCAATATCAAGGCAATTGCCATCCTGATGAGTAGAGGATGCAACCAACTGCCAGAGGCCAAGAGAGAAGTATAGAGAGAGTAGTTTGGAAGCAGCATTGAAACATAGATTAGCAATGGGGATGTTGAAATCACCCAGGATGATGGTGGGGATGTCAGAAGGTAAGAAGTGAGGGAGTCATGAAGAGAAATCCTCAAGAGATTGTTGGTGCGCTGCAGGGGGGTGAAAGATCACAGCAACACGCATAGAGAGTGGATTAAAAATCTGAATAGCATGTACTTCAAAATATGTGAAAGTAAGTGATGGAACATTTGGTAGAACTGTGACCGTGCACTGTCGGGAGAGAAGTAATCCAGCCCCACCTCCTTGTCTGCCTCCAGGTCTGGGGGTGTGGGTGAAATGGAGGCCACCATGTAAAAGGGCTGTAGGTGTCTTATAGGTTGTAAGCTGCAAGCAGGGCCTTCCCACTTCTTTGTCTGTTTTACCCAGTCTGTTTATTACTGTGTTTGTCCCCAATTGTAAAGCGCTTCAGAATTTCCTGGCGCTATATAAATAAATGTTGATGACGATGATGGCGAGGCGGGGTCTGATTGTGTAAGCCATGTTTCAGTTATTGACAGGAGGTTGAGGTCGATTGAGAGGAAGAGGTTGTGTTTGGAGGTAAGTTTGTTACAAACAGAGTGTGCATTCCAAAGGGCACAAATGATACTACATGAGAGTGGAGAAGGTGGATCCAGTCATTATGCAAAACTGAAAGCAGTTAACAGGTGCCTTGAAGAAATAGATGGTCCTATTGTCCTCTATACAGACAGTTGGGCAGTATTCAAGTCTTTAACAACCTGGATGCCTACCTGGAAGCAAGATAACTGGAGAGTCAATAGCAAGACAATCTTGGAAGGGCCTGATTTATGGACTAATATATCTGACAAACAATCAGTCAGCATAGGCCATATAAATGCTCATACAGGCCTTGAGCACAATGATATCGACGATGCCCTGGTGCAATTGAAAGCTGTAGAACTATCCCAAACGGATGGGACTGAGTTGACAATCTTGGAGAGTGGACTCATGCACAGAGGAGCTCTATGAACTTTTAACTGAGCTAAAGAAAAATTAATTACTCTCATACAAATCTTGGCTAGAGACAGTGTGCAAAAAATGTGAAACCTGTCAACAGCTGAATCACAGAAAAGCTTTGACTGGAGATTTGGGGTCTATTGGCAGCAGAAAACAAGCTGGACAAGTATGGCAGATGAACTTTATAGGACCGCTACCTACAGGAAAAGGCAAATTTCAATATTGCTCTACAGCAGTAACTACCTATTCCGGAGTACTACTTGTGTTACCCATGGACCGTCATCCACGCCACATAAAACGCCACTCTAAAGATGTTGGAGGATATTTGCATACATTATGGCATACCTTAGGAAATTCAAACAGGCAATGGATCACGTTTCACTGGTGCCAGAATCAGACAGTAGGCCAAAGAGAAACATATATAATGGGTCTACCATATTCCCTATTAACCTCAGGTAGCAGGGTTAATAGAAAGAATGAATGGCTTGTTAAACGAACAATTTAGGAAGAGAACGCCCATTTATACATTGAGGGGTTATGGAATAGTCTGTAGAAATGCTGTGCGCAGTATAAATGAACTTGTGAAATGAGATTGGACTCCCTTCCAGCGCTTGTTAAAGCCCCCTGCACCTAGTCCTCCACATGCAATCACATTATGTGCCAAATACCAACTTAAAGCAGATACACATAGTTGTCCAGTGTTTATCAGAAAAAGTGGGACACTGTGTGAAAGTCAGATTTATGAGCTAGGGGCAGATCAAGCAGAACAAGTGAGAGTACCTACTGGCGTTTAGAGTGTAAACATGGAGAAGCAATGTATTTTCTTCCTGTCAACAGTATCAGGGGGCAATGTACCTGGACAGATAGACTGCAACAAGATGGATTAAAGGAATACTTTGCACATCTTTTTTTTCATGATCACTGTTTATTAGAGAAAGGAGATATGGTTTATGGTGGGATCAGTGGTTATCATCCCAGATACCATGTACATAATAATACAACAGGAGTATGAGGTACCAGGTGCAAAAGTCTGGATATTGCACACTGGTCCCCAGACAGAACATTAAAAGAGGAAGTTGTTACTGCAAAGCTAGGACAAACATATATTGCTTTGATTTATGGTAAAACTAACCATGTATATCTTCCTACTTCTAGCTTGTAACCCAGAGATGGATAGAGCACAGAAGATGAATCTTTATAGTGCTTTGTTCGGATCCAATCCTGACAAGACGCTATGGGCTCTGTGATGATTACCGGTCCTAATTGCTTTAATATTTTTAATTGTTGAACTGACTTCAGATATTTACATGAATAATCCCAAAGAAACGGAGACAATTAGATCTAGAGAGGGATAATCCATTTATCTGCATGCATCATCGGTTGATGGAAGATACCAATTTAACAGATACCAATCTGCACACATTCACCAATATCTGCAAGAACTTTACCTTGCATAGCTACACTTTTAAATTGGGATGCATTGCCATTACCTGAATATGAGAATTGGACATTTCCAATGAATTTGATATCAAATTACTTTAATAATACCAAAGTGTCTTTATATGTAGTTGGCTAGACCGCTACACCATGATGGAGAGCAAAAAGGGTATTAATGAAGGACTACCCAGTACAGATCTGCAGTACAGCATCTTCAGCCACTAAGTGCACATGAGTAAATGTTATTGCTAAGGATTTTGATACTTTGTGGTAATCTGTCAGCTGTACTTTTTATCAGCGTAAGAGTAATGATTTAATGTGGGATTTAACGTATAATACTACACAATCATACTGGCATCAATTGTTTATTCAAACAATTACTGATAGTAATGGCATCTGGTATGGACGCAATGTATCAAAAGCAAAAGCTTCATTTTACAATTGGTGTCCAGCCAGGAATGTCTCAAGGTTATTATGGTATGCACATGATATAGTATTTGGGGACAACATAAACTACCTACAGGGTTTTATTATGTGTGCCGTCATCAGGCATACAAATTTTTACCTATAGGAGGTACAGGTACTTGTACTGTACAAGTACAGGTATAGTACATTATAGTCATTATACTATAGTATAATGATACTATAATAACTATAATTATTTGCAATAATTATCATATACTATAATAACTATGACTATAGTATAATGTACTATAATAACTATAGTACATTATAGTCATTATACCTGTACAAGTACATTATAGTACATTATAGTCAGTGAACAGGGTTCACTTACTTTAATGATGTAGCTCTAGCTCAATTGCCAGGCTATGTGATACAAAAAAGAGCAATTAACAGACAACACAGTCATTATTTAATTAATCAGCCTTGGTGTAGCAAGTTTGGATTGTCGATATTTGGAAAAATTTGCATCAATCAAAAGCTTTTGCCAAATTATTTGATAATGTTAATGATGAGATGCTGGACATCACACTTGTGACACTCAGCGATTTCATGCTAAAGTGTTATACCAGCATCGTTTGGTATTGAATTACCTAACAGCAGCACAAGTGGGTTTATGTCAAATAGTAGGCTCTGCCTGCTGTAGTTTTAGCCGAGATAATTTTACTAATTTAATTGCAGGACTTGTACTCAAATTTAAACAAAGAATTTAAAGAGAAATTTAATCAGCATGAACAAGATTTAGATGGTAGTTGGGTTAGTTGGCTAAATCCTTCCAATTGGTTCAGTGCGGCGTGACGTCATCACGCCCGACATTCAGTGATAAGCAGCAGGAGAGAAGATGCTGGGTCCTGGGCGCCGCCGGATTGGTAAGATTTTTTTTCCCTCTCTCTTCCTGGCCA
This sequence comes from Mixophyes fleayi, assembly GCF_038048845.1. Classification (NCBI taxonomy): domain Eukaryota; kingdom Metazoa; phylum Chordata; class Amphibia; order Anura; family Limnodynastidae; genus Mixophyes; species Mixophyes fleayi. The sequence goes on along the minus strand of NC_134407.1, from coordinate 130,670,694 downwards.
TGGCGGGATGCAGAGGGGGTAGAGCGAAGATGCAGAGGGGGCAGAGCGAGGATGCAGAGGGGGAAGAGCAAGGGGGCAGAGAGGGCAGAGTGAGCATGCAGAGGGGGCAGAGCGAGGATGCAAAGGGGGCAAGCGAAGATGCAGAGGAGGCAGAGCGTGGATGCAGAGGGGGCAGAGAGGGCAGAGCGAGGATGCAGAGGGGTCACAGCGAGGATGTAGAGGCACAGTGAGGATGCAGAGGGGGAAGAGTGAGTGGATGCAGAGGGCACAGAGTGTGTGGATGCAGGGGGCACAGAGTGTGTGGATGCAGGGGGCACAGTGTGTGGATGCAGGGGGCACAGTGTGTGGATGCAGGGGGCACAGAGTGTGTGGATGCAGGGGGCACAGAGTGTGTGGATGCAGGGGGCACAGAGTGTGTGGATGCAGGGGGCACAGAGTGTGTGGATGTAGAGGGGGCACAGAGTATGTGGATGTAGAGGGGGCACAGAGTATGTGGATGTAGAGGGGGCACAGAGTGTGTGGATGTAGAGGGGGCACAGAGTGTGTGGATGCGGGGGGCACAGAGTGTGCGGATGCGGGGGGCACAGAGTGTGCGAATGCAGAGGGGGCACAGAGTGTGTGGATGCAGAGGGGGAACAGAGTGTGTAGATGATGCAGGGGGGCACATAGTGTGCAGATGATGCAGGGGCACAGTGTGTGTGGAGATGATGCAGGGGCACAGAGTGAGTTAGCTGTAAATTATTTTTTGACAGAAATATAATTTTAAAAAATATATAAAAAGATTATTTTCCCTTGGATTTTCCGTCCTGACCTAAATACTTATTACGTTTTTTGACCCAGCTACTTATAAAATGGGACTGCTCTGTAATTATTTTGGAGGGGTGCCTTGAGAAAATTATGGAAATCCTAAGGGTACCACGAACTGCAAAAGTTTGGGAACCACTGCTATAAACTATTGTTTCTACTTGAATGATGTAACCATGCTGTGCTATGCGGATCATATATGTACATTTGTATTATTACCTTATATAGTCACTTTGAAGGAAGCGATCATTCAGATAACATCTATATAAAAATGACTTAAACAAAAAAAGCCCCCTCACACCGGGACCAGATTGAAATTAATTGGTTGTTGACCAGAAGACTTCTCTCTAAAGAAATCTGGTGTCTGAAATGAGACAACTGAGTTCTCTGACTGTGACCACTGTTTGTAGCTACTTATATACTATTTAATCAATTAATTGTTGTCTGTTTTTATTGCTAGTAAGTTTCTTATAGTCACTTAATAAATCACAGGTTTTATTTGAATGCACGTTCCACTGTGAACATGTGGCAAAGGTGCATGGTAAATGAGGTCCAAGTTCTGGACTACAAGAGCACAGGAATTAACCAACCTGATTTTATTATTTTTTCAGGTTTTTCTTTTAACCTTTTTATTTGAGCTACTCAATCCCATGGGGATTCAAACCATAGCACCAAGGCGTCCCATTCGCAGGAGTAAAGGCACACTCCACTGTGCCAGCCACCAACTTGATATTATAAAAATCCAACACTGTAACAGTCAGAAATACCAACTCAGTTAAACTGCTGTCTGTGCAACTAGCGATGACACAGACTGTCCGGTACTTTGCAGCTATGTATAACTAGTGTGTTAGTTATATTTACTAGTGGCAGCTGTGGTCAACATCCATCACAATTACAAGGGGAACAGCAGGCATGTATCTATAAAATGTTCGCATTTCCATTATTATTACTATAATTAATATTATTAATATGTTTTGTATTCTCTGTCTCGGCTGTACATCGGCTGTTCAGGCATGGAGGCAGGGTATAGGATAGTTGCTGGCTTACAGGTTACAGGGATTGTCAGTTATTTTGAAATAAATAATTTCTATTTTGGTCTTGAACTCAAAAGCAAGTAAACATGTTAGCAACTGTCAGTGCCAGTGAAAAGATCGCTGTCCACCAATTTCATCATACCAATTAATCAACTCTGGTTTCTCTTCCAGAACACAAATCTTTGGTTTATAAATATATTAATTAAGCAGCGAGAGGCCTAAGGGTATACTTTACTTGGTGCATTAGATCTACTAGAGTCTGGGGATCTACAGAACTTCTTTTCTATATTGTATTTTGTCCTTGTTTTTTTTAAACCTTTGTGTGGCAAGTTTAGAAGCGCAGGATAAAAATAGAACTACAAGGAAGAGGTGAGAAGTTCAGAGAACAAAGAGGACGAGGACACTGCAGAGAAACGTGACCAGAAGAGATGACTACAAATCAAGCTTAGGAAGGGTTAGGATACTCAAGAGGAGGCCCAGGGCATAAACAGAGATACCTATTTTGCACAAGCACGAATGGCATTAACACAAATGTTATTAAATCATAATAAAATTAATAATAATATGATCAGTGCGCCATTGGAACTGGGCATTATGGGATCTGATGTACTAAACGCTATTCCATAGAAATATTTTTGGATTAATGAAAGGAAATAGGTTGGGTGGAAAATGGAGATGGCTAATCATTGAGTTGGGCTAATGGGATCATGCTCAGATTTAGCTGAAATCTAAAAATGAACTTTGAACCTCGGGGGTAGAGTTGCTGATCCACTTGCTTTGTGTATGAATAGTCTCCCCACATTCAGACATAAATGTAATTTTGTGCTTTAATATATAAAATCTGGCGTGGTTTTCTCTTTCCAAGAAGGTTGCAACTTTATTTCTATTTACTTGGTGGCAGATTAGTCAACTGTATGCACATTTACATACAATTGTATGTGATCTTGCTTTGTATGCTACTCTTAGATTGCACATTTTTAATTATTTTCTATATTTGTTTTGTAATGTGTCATTCAGAAAACATTGGCAATAATAAACACAAGTAAATGAGATTGATACAAATAAACATACATAAAACATATGAGAGTGTGTAGCTATAAAATGCATAACAAGACAAAGTAGAAGGAAGAAAAAAAGCACAAAATGTGCTGGGGAGATACTGAGGCCCAAGAAGGTCAGGTTCCTTCCAGTGAGCGGCAGGCACAGATCTGGCTGTCAGGAGAATGTGAGTCACTAACTGTGGGAGTGGATGGTCACAGAGAGAAATTCCATTTCTTTTATGAACTGAGTTGTATTCAGGCAAATATTAATTAAAAATGTAAAAACTCCTCAATAATCATTATACATAACTTTGGAGCAGTATTCTGCTACAAGAAACCTGATACCCACCAGCTCTGAGCTGCTGCTAAAATCCAGACATTTTGCAGAGTACAAAAAGAACTATCTCTAAAAATTGCTACCTCTCCACCCTTTTATCCTTTTAAAATAGTGTCACTCTGGAAAATTAAATTGTTACTGCTCTGAACCACAAAACTGGGCATACGCTTGCTTAGTAGTACAGTAGGAGCACCTTCACCCCACCTGGCCCTTTGCCGGTGCCATCTGCTGCTCTTTCTTTGTGAACTTATGTGCCTTAGCAGATCTGTAGGTGCACTTGCGTAAATTGAGGCACACTGAGGTTCCAAAACTGCTTTTGCACTGCACAATTGATGACTTGCACATAGTAGATGATTCAGTGATGGTCATTTCATTGGCAGGAACAACAATCATGGGAATGTAGCCTATTAATTCACAAGGAACTAGTGACGTGTAATGTCACTTTTTTTTTGTGAAGTAATAGGCTGATTATTGGGTTAGCTCATAAATAGATGTTCCGGCTGTTGATGATAGATGTACTATAACCATACTTATCTACTTTTGGGTGTTCTCCCGGGCTTCTGGGAGAGTAGATCAGCCAAATACAGAAGTGGAAATTGCTCAATCAATTTATAGGCTCATAGCAGGTGCTTGAAAGGGAGGGTTTATTGTAAAAGGAACAAACACACAAAGAATTCCCCCAGCACACTGCTATAGCCAGCAAAAGACCTGCCATTTCTGCTGTAGATAAAAATACAAAAGTCTTAGTTGCACACATTTGCAAATGTATGTTAAAGCCACCTGCCACTCCATGTCGTTTTTGCTAATAGGGTGGTCCTAACTCTAAACAGTTAGAGTCCCATATATTTGGGCCATACATTTGTGTTTTTAAATTGAGAGCCTTCAGCCTTCTGGATCCCGCCTCATCTTCTTCTAATTTTTTTCATATGTTCCTTCTCGCTGGACGGGTCCTGATGACGTTATATTACTCAGAGTGGAAGTCCAAAAGGTAGGCAAATATGATTATATCTCAGTTTTATTGAGCAAAACTTTCTTACACTTTGTAGGACATGATGGTTTTATAATACAACTATACTGTTACTTGTGTTCATCTTTTTGTGCTTTAAATCTCATTTAATAATCGTTCGAATATGGTTATGACCTTGAAGCCACTTTAGCAGTTTGTAGTCTATGTAAAGCTATGTCTCAGGTGCAGCCACGCGAAAGCCTTGGAGCAGTGGTGAAGCATAAGATATGGCCGAATGTTCCTGTTCCCCTGTGCATTTTTATTGAGCGCAGATTATTTGAGTCCGGCCATCTTGTGCTGTGCGCTTGAATAGCCTCCTGCTGTTCCGTGAATTCTTGCCTGCTGCTCATTTTTGAAAAGTAATTTCATACAATTATCCTGCTAAATATTGATAGCTTTCAGCACTCTACCCATAGCTAATTAAAAGACATACTGTGTAAAATTTTAATTAAGATTCCTTTCAGGATGAATAATGATTAAAGAGGAGGAACGAGCCTGGCACATAGGAAGAAAGTGGATCTTGGTAACTTCTTACGTCTAAAAGATTAGTATTCCTAATTTACTGCCTGGTTAACTTTCCACTGCAGTAAAATGCTGAAAACTGGATTTAAACAAATTGTCTGGGCAGAACTAAAGGGACCGTCCGTATCAGAGGTCGAGTTGCAAAAGGGATTTTAGGCGCTTAATTGGTCAATGAAATTAAACAGTCTGTTGTGTGCTAGTCTACTAAGCTCTTTAATGTGCAGAAGCTGGGAACTGTTTTTGAAAAACAATTAAATGTTTAAACTGAAGAGATGTGAGGTAGGTTCGTCATTTCTGGGAAATTTGTGAAGTGATGGAATCTCTACAGATTACATGTTGTGTAACTGGTGTAATGTTAATATGAATGCCTTTCACAAAAGCAGTTTCTAGAATTCCTCTCAGAATCATAATGCTTGTGGCTTATTTCCATTGCCAGACTAGTACTGGCTGCCTCGTGTACCCCAAAAGCCATAACTGGTAAATGACTAAGAGCACAAGTAGCATCTGTGAGATATCTGCATACACACCTTGCACTTTGTATCAACTCTGTGATGATGGCTAAACAGTAAAGTTAAAGTGCTCTTATTGGAAGAACACATTCCTTGTTATCAAAGATATGGTATTAAAGGTAAAATAATATGCTACATAGACACATTTCCAGATAACACAGCTTTTAAACATAAGTAATAGTCACATACAGTGCGTGAGTCCTAAAATATTGGTGCAGGGACTCTGTGAATGAAGCTTTTGGGGTGTGACATGATAAGATACAGCTCTCATACTAACTGCATACTAAAATATTTATTTTAAAAAATACAATAACGGACCAGCAACAGTTAAAAACATTTAACGATGATACTGCTGTAGTAAAATTATATTCTGTCTTACCTTCACTTTTTATTTCTGCACCATTTCTAAATAATTATTGCCCACATGCTCAACTCCTCACCTGCCTATATGTACATGCTCCCTCTTCACCAGTCTGTATACCACATGACCCCATCTGCCTGTATCCCAAATAGCCCCTTCTCATCTGTGTCCCACATGCCCTCTCCTTACTGTACTCCCCATGCCTCCTCTTCACCAGTCTTTGTCACATATGTCTACCTTCTCACCAGCTGTGCCCCATATGCCCCCTTCTCACCAGTAAGTACCCCAAATACTCCCTCCTCCCAAACCTGTGCCCCACATAACCCCATCCTCACCAGTATGTACCCCATATGCCTCCTCCTCACCAGTCTTTGTCCCATATGCCCACCTCCTCACCAGTCTGTGCCGCATATGCCCCCTGCTCACCAATAAGTACAGCAAATAAGCTAATTAAGTGGTTTTGGTCACACGTGTGCAGGTAGCAAGAAAGGATACAGTGCCGACCAGTGATCGCAGTAGAAATTTCGAAGTGGCGGTATAGTACATCACTGAAATGTTAGGTTTAAATTTATTTTAGCCCTAGTATTAGGTGCTTTTTGACACTATTTTATAAAATACAAAGTCATATTAAGTGATATCACTTAATATGTCTTTTTATTTTACTAAATAGTATTAAAAGGCATAAAAATTAGGACTCCCCTCCCTCTCTAGAAATCCTAAGTTTGCCCTTAGATAGTGGTGTGGGGGTGTAGTCTTCACAAACACTTGAGGAGCTCCATATGGCCTCTTGGTCAGTGGCTACTATGGGGCGATTCTTTGTTATGCCCCTGTTCTGGTACTTGCTTTTTAAATAATGTCTGTGAAAGCAGTTTTGTGTCATGATGAGTGAGTGCAGAAAGGATGAATAACAGTAAGCAAAGTCCTCATAACTCTGGGTTTGTCAGGTTATGTAACACTTTCTGTTAAAACAGGAACATTATTTAAATGTGTTTTATGGCTGTTTTATGCAGGTATCGGTGTCTAGGGGACATCTGACAAAATGAGGGATTAACTTTGTTAGGATAATCAGACAACTACGTGTAGAAAATTCAACATGAAGGCTCCTTAATGTTAAACAGATTGTATGCACTGCCAAGCAACTGTAAGGACTTATTGTAAGTATGAAAACGACGTCTCTATATATTTTGTACAGATCCAATGCAACAATTACTAGTAGTCTCCATGCCTAATTGGAAAATATTTCCTATTCTACAGAGATTGATTTACCTTTACTTTCTGTTTAATAGATTTTGCCCTTCCTGTAAAGCAGAGTTAGCTAACCTGTGATGTTTCAGCTTTTGTGCATCGACAAGTCCCGGCATTAGACTTGCTGACATCATTTTTTTTAATGTAGCGTAACTCATTCAGGCTCTGAGAGGGGTATTGTAGATATGGGGTGTGTGTGTTTTCACTTCTCTCAATTATGCAGTACATCCACTCAAGTCTCCTCTCACGATTGTAGGGATGTGGATAGTGGGCTTTTCCACGAGGAGATGTCTTGGGGGACCCTTGAACCTGACACAAGCAGCATGTTGAGTACACATAGACTCTTAGGGCTAGATTTACTAAGCTGCAGGTTTGAAAAAGTGGGGATGTTGCTTATAGCAACCAATCAGATTCTAGCTATCATTTTGTGGAAGGTACTAAATAAATGAAAGCTAGAATCTGATTGGTTGCTATAGGCAACATCCCCACTTTTTCAAACCCGCAGCTTAGTAAATCTAGCCCTTAGTTTTCTATAAAAGCCACCTGAACACCTTTATTAAAGCGCAAAGGTGATAACCAATTGTGGGTAGGAAGAGGATTGTGAGAATTTTCCACTAGCTCCGCATGACAGCTGTCAGAAAACAGTTCACAGTGACATCTACAAACATCTTCTAGCAAATACTGTAATCAGCACTCTGCTAAGTAATCAGTAATCTAGCTACACACCTCTCCTTGGCTACTGCACAGCTTTCTTTACCCTGTCATCAGCCCTTCAGTGAAAAGGTCAAGTCAATCAGAACATATTTCTCACCTGCTCATAGCCTTTATCAAATCTCTCAGTTCTACCAAACTTTTGCAGGAGCAAATATTTGTTATGGATTTCTCTGCTTGTATGTTGAAGAAGCCTTGTTTTGTTTGACTGTACATCACAATTCTACCTTCTCCAATCCTTTGACCTTGACTTCATCCCCCACTAATCTACCTTCTCCAGTCCCTTGCCTTTGTCCATCACTATTCTACCTTCTACCATCCTTTCACTTCAACTTGTATCTCATGGCCAGTCCTCTCAGGACTAGCATCTATGCCTGATGTGGTGTGTCTCTGATAGCTACTCCAACCAAGTGGTTCTTTCCAGTGAGCTGCCAGCACCGTGACAAGGATTAGAGGTAGATGGCACACATAAACAAATAAGCATGAAACAATCCATTGAATACAATCATTTGCAATGCAATGAAACTATATAGGCATTCAATGTGGATCACTTAAATAATAACATTAAACAACACAGTGGCAACTCAACAGTGTGGGTTCACTTTCCTTCACACTGAGGTGCACCCAGACTCACACCACACTCCTACGGCTAACTAATTAATAACAGTACTATTAAGTTGGGTATCATTGGTGCACTTAATGTTGGTAACCTGGGTTACTTTGACTTGTAGTGTAAGATGCAACAATATAAAGTCTCTTTCTGTGGCAGGCAAGTTAGCTAGCATAATAGCAGCTATTGGTAGGTTTGTAAGGCTCATGGGGGTGGACACAACACCTAAGATATATGTGCAGCCTTTAACAGCTCGCTCAGCTGTGCATCTCTTATGTTACTCAATGGAAATATCTCAGGTGTGTGTGTGCAGATAGATGTCTATATGACCCAGTCTCTATAGATTTAACACATGACACTGAAAAATTTGCAGCACAGCAATTTTTTTTAGAGAAAGAACTGCTCACTTTTGCTCGCACCCCATAGAGGTGCTATAGCGATGAAGGTATAGTATTGCTTAACTACAATAACTGCAGCGTGTACAGCTGCTATATGACACAGCTGTTGACACCCTGTCAAAGATCAAGGTGTATATGTGAGTTTTTCAGTATTGGGTTGTACATGGGGACCCTTAAACATTTTTGCTTTGAAGCCCACAAATGTCTAGTTAAACACCACTGGAATTGCTTGTCTCTGTCTCCCCACTGTGCCTCTGCACATGTAGAAGTATAATATGGGGACAAATAACAGGGGAGATGCATCAGTGGCCAAAAAGTTATATGATTCTCTGCCTCTCAACTGGAGGTGCAGATGTTCACAATTTGTTTTAAAGTAAACAGTACACAAATAAATGTATAGTAAAATTATACATATAGTAGCTGAAGTAACCGGCATTGCCTGGGTTTAAATCTTCAAGTTCTTAAGTTAGCAATAAGTTGGATGTAACTGTCAACATTTTAAAAATAATTAGCAGCTTAGCAGCTCTTATATATCATAAAATATAATATGTATTTACCAAATCTTTTTAAAGTAAATCTTTCAAATCAATCCATATCTTTTTTCTTTTCTTTATTAAATGTCCTCCAAATGCATCCAGTGCAATACCCAGAACAGGCACTCTGTGTCAAAGTTCTGCCCAGGGCACAACAACGGGAGGTCCAACCGGCACCCTAACCACTTCATTAGGCATCCCAGACCAATTACCACCCCTCTGTGAAGTTTTCAATCCAAATGCATCCAATTGAAGGCCCAGAACAGGCTCCCCGGGTCAAAGTGTAGACCAACGTGAGGTCTGTCTGGGACCTAAACCCTCTGCTATCTCTTCTGGGATCCAATGTTACCACTCTGTGAAGATTTCTTCCAAATCCATCCGGTGGAAGGCCCAGAAAAGGCTCCCTGGTTCAAAGTTCTGCCCAACATACAGCAATGGGAGACTGTAACTCCCCTAATACCTGGCCAGGCATATGATTGGCTGCTAGCCACATATACTGTGAGAGAAAATCCTAACGTGAGATCCTCAAGTGCTAGAACTGCTTCACGATATGTTCACTTTCAAAGGAACTTGTTACGTTCCACAGTAGTTGATTCCCCAAAGACTTGGGGGTGTAGCAGTTGTTGTTCTAGCACTTGCTTGGTGGAATAGACAGAACACGGTCGGACATAGTGAGCAACCAGGATTTTACTGATAGAACTCAAAGCCAGATAGGCAGGGTTAATGTGGAATGATCTGGCACTTGACTGGTGGAGTGGGCAGCACACAGTAGAAAGTACTGAGCAACCAAGATGTTAAAAGCAGAACTCAGTGCCAGACAGGCAAGAACCAAAGCAGACTAACAGACAGACCTAGGCCAGGTGCAGGAAACATCAGCAGTTCCTTTTAAACAAGCCAGAGGTCAGGGCAGGCAGAGATATAAGGGCAGATCCATTTAACAAGCTGATGTCAGAATTAAGGAAAAATCAGCAGTTCCTTTAAAACAAGCCAGAGGTCATGGCAGGTAGAGATATGAGAGCTAATCCACCTAACAAGTTGAGGTCAGAGGGCAGTCGAAGACATCAGTTCCTTTTAAACTATTCGGGTCAGGTACAAATAGCAGAACAGGTCAGGGTACACTAGGTCAAGCAGGAACTGCCCCCAGCACTGGAATGGTAACAGCTTTGGTTTATAAAGCCAGCAAAGCCAATCAGAAGTTAGCTGGATGATTAGCTGCATGGCTGCAGCAGTAATTGTATAGCTGATGCTTACAGAAAGTAGAAGCAATGATGGTTGCTATAAATATAGCAACCAGCTGAATCAGTGAACTGCAGAAATGATCCTACACATGGCTGCAGCAATAAATGCACAGCTAATGCATCTATTTCTAAAACACCCTGTAAGAGAGCCCCTTTGCAATGGCCCCCATAATGCAACGGGGGTGGGGTTCACTGCAACTAGGCAGTCGACTACTCTAAATGAAAGGAGTCCCCACAGTGAAATGTAGATGGAGTTTTGTGGTTAAACTATTGTAACAATGGGTGAGGCAGAGACCCTGACTGTTGGAATGTATTGAAGATGTCTGCCTGAGTAACTGTTCATGAGGTTGAACAGTACAGCAGCATGGTTCCCAAGCCTGGAATGGTCCTTGAATATTGTGATGACATATAAAAGGGTCAGATGCAGTAGTGGGGCTGGAGAAAGAGTGTCCTTAAGAGAGATGGAGTGCACAGTGGCAAGGAGAATCTCTGGATAGTGGGATGTCAGGTAGTCCATGTTTGAGCATGAGCATGAACCTCTGAAGTATACCCATTGTGTGCTGACACCTGTCAGAGAGAGAGCAAGTGTTCTGAGTGTGTGGTACTACTGCATCCAGCAACACCAGGTAGGCAAATGTGTAATTTTACTTAATGGACTTAAGCAAGTAAAGAGCAGGTAGAGTACAGGAGTACTATAGCTTAACATCTGCTGAAGTTTATGTGTTAGAGGATTTTGGAGAAATTTTTATAATTGCTATGATCTGTGCTGGAGGGGTTAGGCATTTATTCCTATGTTTAAATATGTGCAGGAAGAGAAGTTGTTTGAAAATATGAACTGTTTATTTTTTGCTATGAGTTGGTCTGGTGCACAACATTTATTTGACTTTGCAATACACACCACTAGTGACCACTCCATTTCGTATTGTATTTAAACACCTGCGATTTCAGAGGACCCTCTTGTCACAAATACCCCACCCACACCATAGCCGAAGTGGAAGAGGAGGCGACAGCGAGTGTGGTAGCATGCAACAGGATATCCTAAGTATGTGACAGCACAACAACAGTGCCAGAAGGGTTTCACACATGCACATGAAATTTTGCTAAAGATACGCTACACAATCTAGCATACATCCCACTCCACATCACCCACATAGTGTACAACTGCTTTGTTTTTGAGGTCAGATAACCAAGAAATGTTGGTTTGGTTTAGCCATTTTCTGACCACAACTCAGACACGTGATGTCAGATAGGGCTAATCTTTGTCTATTAGGATGTACACACAGAGCCCTGGAACGATGCAATAAAATGCTCCAAATAGTGTATATTTTCTACTAGATATCCGTTCACTTGATTTGATCAGGTCAGTTAAATTAATAAAAAGAACAATAGAAAGCATTTTTTTATATAGTGCCATAAGTGGTTCAAATAAAAAAAAAAATCTGTTTCACTGCAGTAGGACCTGACATGCAGCCACAACTACTATTTTTTTTACTTTGGGTTTGTATCAGATGGGCTCTTATTGCTGGAAAAGTGCTTCTGTTCATAGAGCTTAATCACTTCTGTGCTAACACATTGGAGGGAAGTTGAAATGTTCCCGAGGTTACATGGAAGCAATTACCATTGGACACAGGGGGCCTGATTCATTAAGGAAAGTAAGGCAAAACAATAGTAAGTTTCCTCCTGGACAAACATGTTACAATGCAAGAGATGCAAATTAGTTTATTATTTTGCATATATGTAACACCCCCCTAGTGGTGTTTTAGTTAAACCTTTACCTCAGTGTATACAGGAGGGGTCACCTAGAGGGTAAGATAGAAGTTTCTGAAAAGTTACATAAACTGGTTACCATGGTGATAACCCAGCCCAGCCTGTGAGACTAAGTGAGAGGAAGGAGGGGCTGTCATTAAGGGGGGATAGGAACTGAGAAGGGAGAGACAAGAGGAGAGTTGTAGCTGGGGACCTGGGGTGGAAGCTCCCAGGCTCCCCCAGCATTGCCTGGAAGTCTGAGCATGGTGACTGAGCCAGGGCAAGGAATGTGTGCCCCGGATGAGGGGGAGAACTCCATGCCACTATAGAGAACCCAAGAGAGAGGGGGACACTTTGCATGGAAGAGGCCCTGGAGTGAGGGCTGCTACAAGAGGCCTGGTAGCTGTAGTGTCAGATCCTGAGGCTGAGAGTACACAGAGTGACGTGTCAGAGCACAGGAGACATCATCCCCGCAGAGGAGGGGTGAGCTGCAGTTGAGAGGTACACAGAGTGTGTCAGAGCTGCATGGAGGAGAGGCTGCCTGCCTATTAGCATCCATGCATGTGCCCCTGCAGAAAGGGTATCTGCAGTGAGTATGGAGTGTAAGAGAGACCAATGATTTATGTTACATAACATCTGGATAACATTAAGAACTGTGCAGGAGGAGTAATGAGATATATTTGCAACCATATTCGTATTGCTCATTAAGAACTGTGCTGGAGAGAGTAAGGAGCTGTACATATATTTCTTTATTGCTGCAACCATTATGATTATCGGGCTGGAGGAAGAGTGTAAATAAAGAGTTGAGTTTGTTATAGAGATGGTCTGGCGCCCAAATTATTGTGACTTTTACACTGCATTACAAAGTGACATTACCTGTGTCCCACTAACTACATAGAAACACCTGCATGTGCAGGGACCCCCTGATCATTTACACCCATGCCCATCAGCTAGCCAGGGCTTGAGAAGGAGGTGCACTGTGTACCCTTTGCACCCCACACTACACACAGTGACAGGGGGTTACATAATGGCGCCCAACGTGGGGCTCGAGCACAACAGATGGAGAAAGTGCTTGCAGGACACAGGAACTGAGAGCAGTGTGCCCAGCCGGAGAAACACCCTTGGGACACCATGTCTGACCGTCTCTAGGTGCCCAACAGAGACCAAGGGTAATGAGGAGGTAAAGCAAGTTGTTTGCTGAGTAGTTCTGTCCAGGACAGTATATGGAGCAGCAGTGTGCTTGTTGCTGAGACTTGTAGTGCCACTTATCCCAGCTGAGTGGGAAGCAAAAGAAGAAAAGGTTCAACATGTGAGGTGCAATTACAATGCAGTCTGTATATTGCCTTTCCTGAGGATTTGGGGAAGCAAAGAGAGGCAGGCTGTGCAAGTGACGTCTGTATATTGCCCTTCCGGAGGATTAGGGGGAGCAAAGAAAGGCAGATCGTCCACGTTGGAGAGAAAGGGGGGGAAGACAACCCCGCTGGTCAAATGCCACCCCTGCATATATTGCTGAGATGTATTTGTTGGGAGGGGCCCACGAGAGCCACCTGTCTCTTTTTGACCCAGGAGGGGGGAGACATGGGCAGGCATGGGCAGGTGCTACATTGCTTTGGCATAAAGCCATATTTAAATGTACATTGAAAGAAAACAGGACACCTGTGACTCACATGTTTACATCCATTGGGGGTGTTGTGGGGTATGCAATGTGAAATGTGTTTTATATTGATACTGCCATTGTATTGCTATGTATGTATTCACTTTACACTGTGATTTTTCATGCAATAGTGATGTAGAAAAGTTTACATGTGTGTGGTCATATGTGAGTTAGGTGTGAGTGAGATTAGCTAGGCAGCCCCATTAGGTGTAGTTTAGGGTGCCCAGCTAATCGGGGGAGAATGTAACACCCCCCTAGTGGTGTTTTAGTTAAACCTTTACCTCAGTGTATACAGGAGGGGTCACCTAGAGGGTAAGATAGAAGTTTCTGAAAAGTTACATAAACTGGTTACCATGGTGATAACCCAGCCCAGCCTGTGAGACTAAGTGAGAGGAAGGAGGGGCTGTCATTAAGGGGGGATAGGAACTGAGAAGGGAGAGACAAGAGGAGAGTTGTAGCTGGGGACCTGGGGTGGAAGCTCCCAGGCTCCCCCAGCATTCCCTGGAAGTCTGAGCATGGTGACTGAGCCAGGGCAAGGAATGTGTGCCCTGGATGAGGGGGAGAACTCCATGCCACTATAGAGAACCCAAGAGAGAGGGGGACACTTTGCATGGAAGAGGCCCTGGAGTGAGGGCTGCTACAAGAGGCCTGGTAGCTGTAGTGTCAGATCCTGAGGCTGAGAGTACACAGAGTGACGTGTCAGAGCACAGGAGACATCATCCCCGCAGAGGAGGGGTGAGCTGCAGTTGAGAGGTACACAGAGTGTGTCAGAGCTGCATGGAGGAGAGGCTGCCTGCCTATTAGCATCCATGCATGTGCCCCTGCAGAAAGGGTATCTGCAGTGAGTATGGAGTGTAAGAGAGACCAATGATTTATGTTACATAACATCTGGATAACATTAAGAACTGTGCAGGAGGAGTAATGAGATATATTTGCAACCATATTCGTATTGCTCATTAAGAACTGTGCTGGAGAGAGTAAGGAGCTGTACATATATTTCTTTATTGCTGCAACCATTATGATTATCGGGCTGGAGGAAGAGTGTAAATAAAGAGTTGAGTTTGTTATAGAGATGGTCTGGCGCCCAAATTATTGTGACTTTTACACTGCATTACAAAGTGACATTACCTGTGTCCCACTAACTACATAGAAACACCTGCATGTGCAGGGACCCCCTGATCATTTACACCCATGCCCATCAGCTAGCCAGGGCTTGAGAAGGAGGTGCACTGTGTACCCTTTGCACCCCACACTACACACAGTGACAGGGGGTTACATATAAGAGAAATATTAACTGTTTTTTTCATGTAGCAAACAAATATTTGATAGCTTTCTTTGTACACTGAAATTTAGAGTTGATCTAGAACATGCCCTACCTAAACTATAAATCTGCCATCACATTTTAAATTTGCCTTCCTCTACAATGCAACATGGTTTTGCCAAGGTGCAAAGTTACTAACATTTTTTGCTTTACTTTCCTTAATGAGTCAGCTCCAGGGTCTTCAATGTGATGGGGATATTCCCCCTTAACTCTAATGTCTCAAAACGGGAGTGAAGGAGCTCTGAATGCTGTGCTTTTCTAGCTGTAGGAGCTCGAGAATCCTATGCTCCTGGCTGAGACAATCTTAATGCTACAAAGAAGCTGATTAGTTTACATTTTTTGCAAATCTTATTGTCAAATAGGTAATATGAATTAAATATAAAAATGGGTAATTTTCTTTAAATTACATTGTTTCAACACAAGGAAAACATCCAGTTATCTATCTATCTATCTATCTATCTATCTATCTATCTATCTATCTATCTATCTATCTATTTAACACCAAACATAAAGTATTTTCCATGTTTTTGTTCTCTTTGGTCCCTAATGGGAAACAAATGATAATATTTCAAATCAATACAGATATTCTCCAGATTTTAATTAATATTGATTTAAAAATCAATATTGAAATATGTAGTAAAATATTCTGTAGCATGGTAATAAAATATGTTGATACAGTGGGTCAATGTAATTAATTGGAAGATATTAATATTCAGTACATACTCATTGGTTTAATTTCTTGCCTGGCGACAGGTGTTCCGGTATATAATAAAAAATATTGATGACTATTCCCAAAATACCTCTTTGAGTTGGATCCTGTAAGGTGTTATTAATTTATTACATTAAACTTTGTTTGCTCCTTAGGCAGCTGGCCAAATAAGTTGAAGGAAAATATGCTTGATTATAAATACATTTTATGTTGATTTTTTTAGTTTAAGTGAGGTAAGGCTTACCTTCGTACATAAAGTTACCCACAGACAGAAAAACCTGGTCAGTCATTTTGTTCTTTACTCCCTCCATGTGGCACTAAACAGTTCACAATTGTTCATAATCTGATCAAGCAAAATTAAAAATGTGTGAAATTGTGTCTTCCTCATGTATGGTCAAATTAGACATAGATCTGGTTGAATGTTGATCTAATAGCTTCCTTTATTAGAGGAAGATATCGCCAGTCATGATTGTAACATGGCCATTCAGTACAGAATATTTCATTTTCTTACACAGCAAAATAAACCTATAATTAAATAAAATATTTAGCTAAGGCACATATAGTTACTTTAAAACATTAGTTGATCTAGGGCCATTTATGGGACTCCATTGTAGCATAGTAAATTGTAGAAGAACGCAATACATTTAGAAAATATTTTTTTTCTACATTTCTACTATATATATATATATATATATATATATATATATTACACTGTCTGAAAGATAATTGCTTTATTAGAATGTGTGGGGTTCATAACTTCACAAAGAATAACAGAGAAATACACTAGATTAAATATGTTTAATCTGAAAGATATTTCCAAGGCTTATTTATAAAAATGAATAACAAAGACATACAATATGTTGCACAAATGAGTTTCAGAAAATAAAATAGGAAATAAAAACCCTACTTTCAAGTTCAGGAATTGGCGTGTGGGGAGTACATATTGAGAAGAATGACACATTTCAGTCATGATAGACCCCCTCAAAGAAATGAACACTGTGCTACTGATACAAGGGATTTTTAAATCATTTCTTGTTAGCTATTCACCCCCCACCTTAGGTATTTTATTTTCACCTAATGTAGATGGATGCCCAAAATGACACAGGGCTTTTGAAGTAAATTATGGATGTCGTGAGTCTTGGCATTTCACAAGACCTGAGTTCTCACCTCTGCTCGTTCGGCCTAGCTAAGTCTAACTCCTCTGCATACACAAACTACTCATAGATTTTATCTGTCTCTGGGCCTGGCTACTTTCACAAGACCATTGACACTTGCTAGATCAGACTCAGGTCAGTTAACAGAATACACTTTATACAGGTGTATGAGGTTTATCAGGCTCTCCACTCAGGTCTGCAGCTTAGTAGGTAAAATGAATAACCACTATTATTCAAAAGAAACCAATGTACAAATAATTTTCTTACATACAGTAGCGCTTCCTTCCTTGCTCAATAGACTGGTACATATGAAATCCCTTGTCATGCGTGATCTCTCCTTTCCATATGGATACAGACAAATCTTCAATGGGACTCATAAATCATGCAAAAAATGAAAATACAATACATAGTTTAAATCTATAAACTACATTACATGTGCTGATATATACACTTCTGTTGTTTGAGTATCAAAGGATGAGGAGAGATCTGAACAAAAGTTTATTCTGAGAAGCTTATGTTGGAAGGCTTTCTTGTAAGCAGACACCCTAAGGGGACTTTTCAAAGAGGAATT
Source organism: Mixophyes fleayi (assembly GCF_038048845.1). Lineage (NCBI taxonomy): Eukaryota > Metazoa > Chordata > Amphibia > Anura > Limnodynastidae > Mixophyes > Mixophyes fleayi. The sequence goes on along the minus strand of NC_134407.1, from coordinate 130,653,191 downwards.
GCACTGGTGGATCCTTATCGTTGTCCTTTAATATCACCCATTTGGATAAAGAACTATTAACTAGTGGTGGTGGACAATTTTTCATGTGTTGTGTTATAGATTTACACTATGTATTGTATTTTAATTTTTTGCATGATTTATGAGTCCCATTGAAGATTTTTGCCGCTTTCCTCACATGAATCTCGGGAAAATATTCAATGTAAATTATGTAATAGAATAAAATAAAAATATATAATAAAAAAAATAAAAAAAATAAAGAATAATAAACATAAATTGTATAATAAAATATATAAATAAAAAAATAAAATAAAATAAAAAAACACAGGTTGCCCCCGTTTAGCTGTTGCCCACTGGGTATTCCCATCCCCCATGTTCCCCGTCAAACCTATATTTAGGGGGTCACATTTGGGGAGGTGTCACCTCCTCCAGCTTTACAAACACATGCCCCCATTTTAGCTCCTTGGTGAGTTTGGTCCTCATTGCCCCCCCTCCAAGTTCCCTTTCCCATTATGCCAGCACTGCCTCCCCTCCCTTCATATCCAGGTGCCCTTCTCCCCTCCCTATTTCCATCCTGCCTCCCCCAGCATAAGTATTATCCGACTTTTTCCCTCCCCCCACATTATTCCCAGACCTTGGGGCTTCCCTACCACATCACCGGTTTCTTTCCCCCTAGGGTATCTGGGTTGCCCAGCCACTGCTAACGGGCACACGCAGCTTGCAGGGGCACACATTTCAGGGTACTAATATGTAGGGATGTGCACCGGCGACTTTTGAGGTCTCGTGTTTTGTGTTTTGGATCCGGATTTTCGTTATTTTTGGGGTTCGGATTTGTCTCGCAAAACACTTGACGAAAGGTCTCGGTTCGGATTTAAGGTTTTGGATTCGGATTTTTTTTGAAAAAAACATAAAAAGTTTAAAAATCAAGTTTTTGGGCTTATTTTCACTCCTAGGCTATTATTAACCTCAATAACATTCAATAACAAGCATTTCCACTAATTTACAGTGTATTCTGAACACCTCACAATATAGTTATTAGTCCAAAACGTTGCAACAAGGTATCTTTCTGGACTGCGTAGAGGAGTGGGTCACCACAATATATATTAAAAACCCTGAACTTTTATGATTCGCACCAATAAATGTACCTGGACTGCGTAGAGGAGTGGGTCACCACAATATATATTAAAAACCCTGAACTTTTATGAATCGCACCAATAAATGTACCTGGACTGCGTAGAGGAGTGGGTCACCACAATATATTAAAAACCCTGAACTTTTATGAATCGCACCAATAAATGTACCTGGACTGCGTAGAGGAGTGGGTCACCACAATATATATAATAAGAAAACCATCAACTTGTTTGATTCTCAGCAATAAATGTACCTGGACTGCGTAGAGGAGTGGGTCACCACAATATATTAAAAACCCTGAACTTTTATGAATCGCACCAATAAATGTACCTGGACTGCGTAGAGGAGTGGGTCACCACAATATATATAATAAGAAAACCATCAACTTGTTTGATTCGCACCAATAAATGTACCTGGCCTGCGTAGAGGAGTGGGTCACCACAATATATTAAAAACCCTGAACTTTTATGAATCGCACCAATAAATGTACCTGGCCTGCGTAGAGGAGTGGGTCACCACAATATATTAAAAACCCTGAACTTTTATGAATCGCACCAATAAATGTACCTGGACTGCGTAGAGGAGTGGGTCACCACAATATATATAATAAGAAAACCATCAACTTGTTTGATTCGCACCAATAAATGTACCTGGACTGCGTAGAGGAGTGGGTCACCACAATATATTAAAAACCCTGAACTTTTATGAATCGCACCAATAAATGTACCTGGACTGCGTAGAGGAGTGGGTCACCACAATATATATAATAAGAAAACCATCAACTTGTTTGATTCGCACCAATAAATGTACCTGGCCTGCGTAGAGGAGTGGGTCACCACAATATATTAAAAACCCTGAACTTTTATGAATCGCACCAATAAATGTACCTGGACTGCGTAGAGGAGTGGGTCACCACAATATATTAAAAACCCTGAACTTTTATGAATCGCACCAATAAATGTACCTGGACTGCGTAGAGGAGTGGGCACTGGGCACCACAATAAAATATATAAAAAACCTTCAACAGGTCTGCATTACACTACACATACGGCTGCTCCTCCATCCTCTCCATCATATACATGTTGGAGTTTTAGCGTGTGACAACCTCTTGTTTTTGATAATGTCAGTGCATTTTGAATATTTTTCAATTTGCCCCACACCACTGAATGTACTTTATCTATGATACGCATCTATCTATCTTGACTGCGTAGTGTGGTGGCCCCGGTACCCAATTTGATACCGGGGCCACAATAAAATAAATACACCCTCCACGTGTCAGAATTCCACCAAACAAGTATCTGGACTGCGTAGTGGGGTGGCCCCGGTACCCAATTTGATACCGGGGCCACAATACCTCCTCCAAACATGGTACAGACAATTCGTCATTGAGATCCCATCAAGTATGTTAAAGACAGACAGGGTCGAAGTGTTATTGGTTGACTTTGTAAACCAAAAAACTGTCCCTGTTGCACATAGTCGTGCAATGAAGACTGACTTTTTCATTTAAAGGCACCATCTTTCAAGTGTAGTGTTTGTAAGTCTAAGTCATATTATACTTTTGGTAAAATTGGTTTATTTTGTTCCTCTTTATGGTAACTACTAATAGAATTAAAGTATTAAATAGAAGCGGCAGTTCCTCTTTATGGTAATTAGTAATAGAATTAAAGTATTAAATAGAATTAAAGTATGAAATAGAATTAAAGTATTAAATAGAATTAAAGTATGAAATAGAATTAAAGTATTAAATAGAATTAAAGTATTAAATAGAGTGGTATAGAGTTGTAGTGTGGTATAGATAGAGTGGTCCCCACAATATAATAATAAAACCCTCAACTGGTCTGAATTCCACCAAACAAGTATTTGGACTGCGTAGTGTGGTGGCCCCGGTACACAATTTGGTACCGAGGCCACAATATAATTAAAAAATTGGGCATCAACTGTCACCGTTGTTTAATATCTGATACACCTAAATATGGACTGCACAGTGGAGTGGCCCCGGTAGTAAATTTGGTGCCGGGGCCACAATACCTCCTCCAACTTCCAAGTGTAGTGTTTATAAAGACAGACAGCGTCGAAGTGTTATTAGTTGACTTTCTTAACCCTAAAATTGTCCCTGTTGCAAATATTCGTGCAATGGACAGTTACTTTTTTATTGAAAGACTCAAGCTTTCAAGTGTAGTGTTTATAAAATATAAACAACAATACAGTAGTTTTAGAGCACGTCAATACCTCTTGTTTTAAATTATGACAGGGCATTTTACTTTTGGTTTAATTTCTTGAATTTTTTTTAAATTTGGTTTTACTTTTTGAACATGGCAAACGAATGTTGATTGGTCATATAATGCAAAAAAAAAAGTTCCAAGATGGAATTGTCCTTGGGCCCTCACACCCACCCTTATGTTGTTGAAATAGGACATGCACACTTTAACAAACCAATCATTTCAGCGACAGGGCCTACCAAACAACTTTGGCTGAAATGATTGGTTTGTTTGGGCCCCCACACCAAAAAAGCTATTCATCTCTCCCTGTACAGACTAAACAGGCTCTACTGAGGCAAGATGTCGTCCTCATCCTCAACCTCTGATTCCTCTCCCCCTACAGTGTGTACTTCCTCCTCATCACACATTATCAATTCGTCCCCGCTGGACTCCACAACCACAGGTCCCTCTGTAGTATCTGTAGGGCAGTGCTGTACTTCATTGAGGAATTGATTATTCATTTTTATAAACATCATTTTTTCAACGTTCTGAGGAAGCAACCTCCTTCGCCGCTCACTGACCAGGTTCCCCGCTGCACTAAAAACTCTTTCCGAGTACACACTGGAGGGGGGACAACTCAGGTAAAATAGAGCCAGTTTGTACAGGGGCTTCCAAACTGCCTTTTTTTCCTGCCAGTAACAATATGGACTGTCTGACATGTCTACTTGGATGGTGTCAGCAAAGTAATCATCCACAATTTTTTCTATTGTGACAGCATCCAATGCAGCGAGAGTAGACATGTCTGCAATGGTTGGCAGGTCCTTCAGTCCGGACCAGATGTTATCAGCATCCCCGCCAGTGCCTCTTTTGGGAAAACTGAGCTTTTTCCTCGCAGCCATAGATGTGGAAGAAAATGAGGGTGGAGCTGTTGGCATGTCACGGTCCTCTTCAGAGGACAATCTCCTGACCAGCAGGTCTTTGCACCGCTGTAGACTTGTGTCCGCCGGAAACAGAGACACAACATACGCTTTAAACCGAGGATCGAGCACGGTGGCCAGAATGTATTCCTCTGACTTTAAAAGAGTGACCACCCTCGGATCCTGGCAAAGCGTACGAAGGGCTACATCCACAAGAGCTACATGCTTGGTGTAATCGCAATGGCTTACCAGCTCCTCCCTCACTTTCTCCAGCTGCTTCTGCAACAGCCTGATTAGGGGAATGACCTGACTCAAGCTGGCAGTGTCGGAACTGACTTCTCGTGTGGCAAGTTCAAATGGCTGCAGAACCTTGCACAACACGGAAATCAGTCTCCACTGCGCTTGACTGAGGCGCATCCCCACTCCTTTGCCTATGTCGTAGGTGGCTGTGTAGGCCTGAATGGCCTTTTGCTGCTCCTCCATCCTCTGCAGCATATAGAGGGTGGAGTTCCAGCGCGTCACAACCTCTTGTTTGAGGTGATGGCAGGGCAGGTTCATGCTTTTTTGATGTGCCTCTAGTCTGCGGTAGGCACTGGCTGAATGCCGAAAGTGTCCAGCAATTTTGCGCGCCACCGCAAGCATCTCCTGCACACCCCTGTCACTCTTGAGGTAATGCTGCACCACCAAATTAATGGTGTGGGCAAAACATGGGACGTGCTGGAAATTGCCCATATTTAATGCCCGCACAATGTTACTGGCATTGTCTGACACCACAAATCCCCATGAGAGTCTAAGTGGGGTAAGCCACTGGGAGATAATTTCCCTCATTTTCTCTAATATGTTGCCAGCGTTGTGCCTCTTATTAAAGCCTGTAATACACAATGTTGCCTGCCTTTGCACGAGCCGCCATTTTGTAGTTGCTGCTACTGATGCAGCTGTTGCTGTTGCTGCGGAAGGGGATGCATCTACCCAGTGGGCTGTCACAGTCATATAGTCCTTCGTTTGCCCAGAACCACTTGTCCACATGTCCGTGGTTAAGTGGACAGTGGGTACAACCGCATTTTTTAGAGCACTGAGGACACTTGATCGTACTTCTCTGTACATTTTTGGTATCGCCTGCCTAGTGAAGTGGAATCTCGACGGGATTTGGTACCGGGGACACAATACCTCCATCAACCCTCTAAATCCCACTCCACTGATGGCGGACACCGGGCGCACGTCTAACACCAACATTGCAGTTACAGCCGCAGTTATACGCTTTGCAATAGGGTGACTACTATCGTATTTTGTGGTCATGGCAAACGACTGTTGGACGGTCAATTGTTTTGTGAAAGACTTAGCGGTCTTACGACTTCCCCTCTGGGAAGATGACCGACTAACAGCAGCAACAGCAGCAGTGGCAGTAGTAGGCGTACCGCTGCAGGATTCCTCGGATGAATCCCGTATTGAGGAGGACTCAGTCTGGCTGCTGACTTGGGCTGCAGGACTGAATCTGATGGAGATTGTGGAGGAAGTTGACGAGGAGGGTGTTGCTGGTGTGTATCCAACTGGACCACGGGATTTAGGTGTCCCTGTACCGATGAGGGTCCTAGCCCCAGTTCCTGAACTAACCACTGAACTATGAAGGTTATTCAGGTGACGTATAAGGGAGGATGTTCCTAGGTGGGCAAGATCCTTACCCCTGCTTATTTGAGCTTTACATAAGCTACATATGGCCATACATTGGTTGTCTGGATTTGGATAAAAATAACTCCAGACCGAAGAGGTGCATTTTTTGGTCTTCTGACCAGGCATGACGATGGGCTTTTTCATCCCATGGACATCAGCTGTTTCCCCCCCTGGTGCCTCATTTACAATAACCACATCACCATCCTCATCATAAAGTTCCTCCACAGCGCCAGCTACATCATCAATAGCCTCCTCCCGAGCCACCTCTTCCCGTACAGTGATGGGAAGGTCAGGCTTGACAACCACCAACATCCTTGGACTCGCCTTGTGGATTTGTGATAATTTCTCTTTAGAAGGCAGAGTTGTTTGCTGTTTTGTTGCTGACAGCATAACTCTCTTCAATTTTTTGTAGGGGGGGGAGGAGGAGGAGGGCTAAGATCCGTGTGTGAAGCTGAACCACTAGTCATGAACACGGGCCAGGGCCTAAGCCGTTCCTTGCCACTCCGTGTCGTAAATGGCATATTGGCAACTTTACGTTTCTCCTCAGATGATTTTAAGTTTCTCTTTTTGCTACTTTTTCTTAACTTGGGCTTTTTGGATTTTACATGCCCGGTACTACGAGATTGGGCATCGGGCTTGGAAGACGACGTTGATGGCATTTCATCGTCTATGTCATGACTAGTGGCAGCAGCTTCAGCATTAGGAGGAAGTGGGTCTTGATCTTTCCCTACTTTATCCTCCAAATTTTTGGTCTCCATTATATGTAGCACAAGATACTGCAGAATGTGTGAACTTGGTAATATTGCAGTACCAATGGACTTATACTGCTGTATTGGTTTTGCAAATTTGGTTATAATTATTATTTATTTATTTTTTTTTTAATTTTTTATTTTTTTTTACTTTTTTTTTATTTTTTAAAAACTTGGGAATAATGGGGAAATAACTATGCCCTTAGAAGCACAGAGCACAGGACACAGCACCACTGGACTGAACAGGACACGGCACAGGACCCAGCAGCACTACGGAACTCAGCAGGACAGAGCACAGGACACAGCAGCACCACTGGACTGATACTGCAGAATGTGTGAACTTTGTAATATTGCAGTACCAATGGACTTATACTGCTGGATTGGTTTTGCAAATTTGGTTATAATTATTATATATATTTTTTTTTTTTTAATTTTTTTATTTTTTTTTACTTTTTTTTTATTTTTTAAAAACTTGGGAATAATGGGGAAATAACTATGCCCTTAGAAGCACAGAGCACAGGACACAGCACCACTGGACTGAACAGGACACGGCACAGGACCCAGCAGCACTACGGAACTCAGCAGGACAGAGCACAGGACGCAGCAGCACCACTGGACTGATACTGCAGAATGTGTGAACTTTGTAATATTGCAGTACCAATGGACTTATACTGCTGGATTGGTTTTGCAAATTTGGTTATAATTATTATATATTTTTATTTTTTTTTAAATTTTTTATTTTTTTTTACTTTTTTTTTATTTTTTAAAAACTTGGGAATAATGGGGAAATAACTATGCCCTTAGAAGCACAGAGCACAGGACACAGCACCACTGGACTGAACAGGACACGGCACAGGACCCAGCAGCACTACGGAACTCAGCAGGACAGAGCACAGGACACAGCAGCACCACTGGACTGATACTGCAGAATGTGTGAACTTTGTAATATTGCAGTACCAATGGACTTATACTGCTGGATTGGTTTTGCAAATTTGGTTATAATTATATATATATTTTTTTTAATTTTTAATTGTAATTTTTTTTTTACTTTTTTTTTATTTTTTAAAAACTTGGGAATAATGGGGAAATAACTATGCCCTTAGAAGCACAGAGCACAGGACACAGCACCACTGGACTGAACAGGACACGGCACAGGACCCAGCAGCACTACGGAACTCAGCAGGACAGAGCACAGGACACAGCAGCACCACTGGACTGATACTGCAGAATGTGTGAACTTTGTAATATTGCAGTACCAATGGACTTATACTGCTGGATTGGTTTTGCAAATTTGGTTATAATTATTATATATCTTTTTTTTTTTTTAAATTTTTTATTTTTTTTTACTTTTTTTTTATTTTTTAAAAACTTGGGAATAATGGGGAAATAACTATGCCCTTAGAAGCACAGAGCACAGGACACAGCACCACTGGACTGAACAGGACACGGCACAGGACCCAGCAGCACTACGGAACTCAGCAGGACAGAGCACAGGACACAGCAGCACCACTGGACTGATACTGCAGAATGTGTGAACTTTGTAATATTGCAGTACCAATGGACTTATACTGCTGGATTGGTTTTGCAAATTTGGTTATAATTATATATATATTTTTTTTAATTTTTAATTGTAATTTTTTTTTTACTTTTTTTTTATTTTTTAAAAACTTGGGAATAATGGGGAAATAACTATGCCCTTAGAAGCACAGAGCACAGGACACAGCACCACTGGACTGAACAGGACACGGCACAGGACCCAGCAGCACTACGGAACTCAGCAGGACAGAGCACAGGACACAGCACCACTGGACTGATACTGCAGAATGTGTAAACTTTGTAATATTGCAGTACCACTGGACTTTTACTGCTGAATGTGTGAACTTGGTAATATTGCAGTACCAATGGGCTTATACTGCAGGATTGGTTGTGCAAATTTTGTGGTAATTAAAAAAAATTAAAGTAGTTTTTGGTATTTTTTTAAATAACTTTTTTTTATTTTTTTAAACACAGGGGAATATTGGGGAAATAACTATGCCCTTAGAAGCACAGAGCACAGGACACAGCACCACTGGACTGAACAGGACACAGCACAGGACCCAGCAGCACCACTGACCTCAGAAGGACAGAGCACAGCACACAGCACCACTGGACTGATACTGCAGAACACAGCACAGCACAGCACAGCACAGCACAGCACAGCACAGAACTAAACAGCACAGCACAGAACTAAACAGCACAGCACGAGATCTACCAGGACAGAGGACCACCTAACACACCTTCCCTCTACCCTGATCAATGCCTGAGTGAAGATGGCGGCGACTAGCGGGGAATTTATAGGATCCGAGTATCGCGAGATCCGACAACGGGATTATGAGTCAGAGCCTCAGTTTCACATTTGAATTTGGCGCCAATACCCGGATCTGTCTCGGATCCGACTCGGATCCGCAACGTTCGGGTGGGCTCGGATTTCATAAATCCGAGTGCGCTCATCCCTACTAATATGCTTTCTTCTTCAGTACCGCAGATTGTAATTGGTGAGGAGGATTGTTGGTCGGCACTATATTGTTTGGAGCAATAGCGATGAACAACTCCATCTGGCACAACTTATTGGATCTAAGCATACCTGTGGACGTGGGACTATTACCATGTCTCCAGTGAGTATGACACAAACATGGCATCTCCATACACGACACATGACAACTTATGATAATACAGTGTTAACTCTTCAGATACTAGCCAGGATCCGCAAAATTTGAAGGGTGTCAAAATCAGGTGCTGGATGGAAGACAATTGCTGGAGTTTATGCAACTGAACTTAGATGCGCAAAGTCTAATGCACCCCTGGTATTCAACAGGGACCCCAGTAAGGAGGTTTGATGTTAGCTGCAAGGGTCGCAGAGGTCGCAGGTCTGCAAGACAGTCGCTGGCGAAGCGTAAGTGAACTTGAGAGACGTCAGATGGACCATAGTCAAAACCAGCCAGAGGGAGAAGTACCAAATTAGGATCCACAGGATAGTCAGGCAGACCAGGGGGATACCAGCCAAGGTTTGGCTGGCTTATTATAAATACTCGTCGCTCAGTGGCTTGCTGATTCCGGGGCATACCTGCCTACGAGGGTGCTATTATATGTGGATTTTATAATTAAATCAGACAGCAGGTGGTCATAATCTATAACTCCCTTCTTCATGTTCACTGTTTGCCCAGTCTGATTTTACCTATCTGTCCAGGATTAGATTTGTGTCAACCAATCTGGGGACTCTCGGTTACATTAATGTTGTGCTCCTGGAGCATGTCTGACTGCTCTGTAGTTGTTAAATACAGAGGACCTTAGCAGTTAGAGTGCACCTACACTGTTTTTCCTTTTGTGGCCCCATTAAGCCAGACTATTTGGACATATAACAAGTCCCAAGTTCAGTTTAACAGTACACTTTACACATTATGCTGAACTGTTAACTTTATGGGGATAGCATACTACATGTTTTGCTGAACGGAATACCTGGTGCTTTTCGATCAGGTCAAATTTAGCTACCTCGATTAGGTTCTTCCGTGTTTGGGCACCACAGCGTAATACCTGTTACCTTCACTAATTGCTACCTGAGGACATATCACTACATACTTTTAGCCAATACTATAACAATGAGATCATTCCAGCGTCCAGTACTTTTACCCACTACATAATACACAATTTTAATACTTTTGAAACACTGTTTTACATGCTCCACAAGGCAACATATATGTTATATTTTGTGTTAGAGGTGATGGTACATCCTTGTGAATTTATATAATAGTAAAATTAACTGAAAGGAAATTTTAAAGTCTGGGTACCATCTACAGCTGTTGTCTTCTTAAATGGCTCTATTATAGAGACACTCGCTCTTTGACTAACATTCAGAGGTCAGAGAAGCACCATTTAGGTATCTGGCTCTAACCTCCATCTCTTCACATGCACACCTGACTGTATGTCCGTTTAATTTGAAATATATTCACCCCTGACTAAACTGTAAGTGGGAGCAACCTTTCCGCTATCCATTGATTTTATCGGCATAGCTTAAAGGAATATAGTGTCCATTCGATAAGGATTGGGCCGGCTATCGCTGTGGCTTTGGAGGGAGTTTTACATGGGAGCTATAGCGCAGTTATGAGAAAGGAGGTCCGTTAACTACAAGGCCTCACAGCTGACGCACCTTGCTATGCACAGATTGATCACTAGGCACATGTTAACCGGTGGCACACATATTGGGCCTGAGTCATTAAGGAGAGCAAAGCATAAAAAAGGAGCAACTTTACACCTGGAAGTGATGAGATGGCCCCACACAGAGCTCTGATCTCAACATCTAGTCAGTCTGGGATAACATGAAGAGACAGAAGTACTTGGGCAAGCCTATATCCACGACGATCTGTGGTTAGTTCTCCAAGATGTTTGGATCAACCTCCCTGTCAAGTTTCTTCAAAAACTGTGTGCAAGTGTACCTAGAAGAATTGATGCTGATTTGAAGGCAAAGGGTGATCACACCAAATATTATTTTGATTTAGATTTCTCTTACGTTCATTAACTTTGCATTTTTGTAATTGCTAAAAATAAACTATTAACACTTGAAAACATTCTTACTTTGTGGCATTTTTCCCACACCTGCCTGAAGGTCTTGCACATTATTGTATGTCAGGCCTGCTTTAAAATGAATGCCCGACCCCTATCTCCGGTAACCCAAGGCATTGCTGTTAGTCACTTTTAGTGAGGGCATGAAGTCATTTTTTCCTATTTTTTCCTAGGGCAAAAAACTTGTTAGTTACATACCTCTGAGATTTTATAGTTTTTTTTTACCTTCATATGGGCTATCGCACCCCCCTCCACTTCCCCATCGACTCCTTGCCTGTGTATATGTTTATTTGTCGTGAAGGTATTTTGTTTGCAGTTGTACTCATAGATGACACAGGTAAGGGTGGTGAGACAATCCCTTGTGTTCTGGGCGTCCGGACACTATATGACCCATGTGTTGTCATACACCTGGTTATGATTCTTGGTTGGTTAACAGAGGTGTACTGGCCAGATCTCTGTCCATGGCAGTCTCACAGGTTTTGACTTGAGGCCCTCCTAACATACTTGTCGTACTTTTGGAGGAGATGATTTGATTACAGCGGATCCGTCAAGTGGCTTATTAAAATCAGACTCGATTTTATAGGGATCAAATTTAGATGGCCAGCGGTCAGTTGTGCTGGCCAGATACATCCCTAGGACCTGCTATCAGGGAATGGTAGTGCCTCCAGCATTAGTCAATGGCTGCATGCTCAATGGGCCCACTAGCATTTAGTTAAGGAGCTCTGGGGGAGTGATGATGGTATACCCTCCATTCTGCAAACATGTCATTCGCCAGGCACGATTGATTTTACCTTCCAGGTGTAAAGGGGAATATTAGTGTCCCATTCTGAGGAGTCTCCATGAGAAGAGCTAAACGAATATAATTAGGGCAGATGACACGGTCATTAGGACTTGCAAAGAAGTTGGTAACTAAACATGCCTTAAGTACAGTAGACTGGGATCCCTTGTTTAGACAAGATGGGTTTCTCCTCACTGGTGATGGTTTGTGTCTGTTCCTAGAATATATTCATTGGTGAGTAGAGGTTTTGGTTCAACGCTGACAACAACTTTCTTTTTGTTTTGTATACATATATGGGCATTTAAATTGCCATGCAGCTGGTACCATATATAACATAGGATATACTGAGTGCAGGATTATTTCTTCACTGGTTTTGTATCAAAATATTGCCTTCTGTTGTCTTAGCAGCTTTCCATCAACCCTATTTAAGGCTCATTTGGGTTTGGCTTACAAGCCAGTTCTTATTGATTGATTTTAATTGATTTTTAATGGTGTTTGAAGCATATAGGTCAGTGTAAGACCTGCATACAATGAGGTGCCCTTGACGCTGGGATGTCGACTTACATGTTTCAATCAAAATATGAACTAATACCTCATGTTTTCATTTTGATAGATATACACAGATGTGCAGGGTTAAGGATAAGCGCTGACAACAACTGTCTCTTTGTTTTGTATACATATATGAGCATTTATATTGCCATGCAGCTGGTACCATATATAACATGAGATATACCAAACACAGGCTTATTTGTTCTCTGGTTTGTGTTAGATCGTTTGGTGGCGGACTATTTGTCCGTTAAAGGACCACAGCGGTGGTAGAAAAGCTCTGCCATCAGTGACTGATACATACAGCGCTATTGCTGATTGGACTTCATATTGGGTTTTGGGTTTTATCCTCCTCAGTTATCAGCTCTTATTATCAGGTGAATATTTCATGGAACAGTTTTGAAAAGTTTGATCATCTCTACTCTTTATCATTTTTGGACAGTCTAGAATCACCCATTAAGTAGTGAAAGACTTATACTAGCCTTACCCATTAGACCACATATCCGTTCTACTTTGAACTTTAGCACAAACAGACAAACGGAGTGACTGCTGTATTCTAGTGACAGTAATGGTGTATAAAGCTAATACAACTTTACTTGAAAAATCATAGCGTCTAGTTATTTGCAATCTTGGTTCTGCACAAATCATCAAGTCCTGAAATTTTGCATATTTAAAAAAATTGCTAATAGCAGTGATGGCTGGCCAACATATACATCATCATTACCCAGATCACCATCAGCAAGGATAACAACTGATGTATATTTGACATGTTAACTTGTATGTTTGGAACTTTCATCTGATTTGTCAGCTCTTATGTGTTTCAACCATAGATAGGTTTCTTTGATTGTATGTATTTATTTAAACAATACTGCCGATTAAGGGTAATGTGCATCTCTCTTTAAGTTCAGAGGGTTACTCATGTGGCCCCTGATGTGTATCAGGTTGTCCATCACTGTTCGATTGGGTTCAGATCTGTGTAATGCTCTTCAAACCAATTGGCAACCACACATTATCACGCAGGAAGACACTCCTCATGAAAGAAATGCTGTAACATGGGGTAAAGATGTTCACTCAGTATCATTAAGAAGTGGTTAGCATTGGCTTTGCCTTATAAGGGAATGACTGCACTCAAACCATGCAAGGAAACAGTATCTCACAACACTATGTAACCACCAGAATCCTTCCCTTTTGGAATCAAGCACTTAGGGATGTATAGTCCCTTAGTTTGGTGTCACTTGTGCACTCATCCTTTGGTTGAGAACACAGTGAAGGGTGATTCATCTGACCATATCACCTTCTTCACTCCACTGCTAAGCAGTCCATTGCTTTGCTCTTTGCACCACTTAACTCATAAACTGCATTGCCAGATGGGACATGTGGTGTAAATGTATTAACTTGCGATTTTTGCATATCGCCGCTATTCAGCGAGCTTGCAGTGAAAATTTAAAGCAGCAATGGCTTTAAAGTCAAAACAATGCCTTTAAAGCCATTGCCGCTTTAAATTTTCACTGCAAAGATCCATTAGATCTTGCTCTGTGTGTTGACACTCATTGGTACTGCTCTGTAATTTACCACTACCTTCACAATTTTTTAACTGTTTGAGAAGATTAATAGATGATGTCAAGTTCAGCCATCTCTAACTGCCGCCTGCAAGCCAGAAGTTATATTATCTTATTTGAATATCAGATTGCTATTTACAGTATATTAGGCTATGTACCGAAAAAATGAGTTCTATTAAGGCCAACAACATAGAAGTATGGGAGACTAAGACGTGAAAACACTATACCATGGTTAGGGTCCCATATAGCATTTATCTGACTCTGGTTAACAGGGCTGTAGACAAAACCCCAATCCTTATCAAAAGCAACTTAAATCGGACATCTCTGTAGTTATTATTAACCATAGTAAATTTAATTATCACTGATTTGACCTATTCACCTAAACACCTTTCCTAGTTTTATTGTCTGACAAACTGCAAATATCCTGTATACTACATTGTCAATAATATAATACGTAATCAACTAGGCCAGCGGTTCCCAAAGTGTGCGCCGTGGCTCCCTGGTGTGCTGCAGAACTGTCACAGGGGTGCCGCGGCCAGGGCTGCTTGTCCAGAAGAAGAAATAAAAAAAAATAAAAAAAGAACTTACCACTCCAGCAGTGCAGGATCATCCTCCTCCCTCCTCACTGTTATCTCCACACCGACTGTCAGGCATGATATCATCACGTCCAACAGTGTCAGTGAGGAGCAGCAGCAGAGCGGAACAACAAGAAAGAAGACAAAAAAAAAAAGGAAAGAAGGTAAGTAAAGGAACGAGGGACACAAAAAGTGGGAGCTGGTAAAATGGGGGTCAAAGAGTGTGAGAGCTGGTGAAGGGGAGACACAGAGACATGGTGAAGGGGCTCATTGTGATATTGTGAAAGGGCGCAGTGTGAAGGGGAGCAGTGTGATCTGGTGAAGGGGCCTAAATGCTTCTTACGTTATTTTACCCAACTACTTAATAATCTGGACTACCTAGTAATTATTTTAGCTTAGGGGTACCTTGGAAAATTATGGAGACCCTAAGGATGCCTTGAACTGATAAAGTTTGGGAACCACTGAACTAGGCCATAAGTAAAGGCAACTTCAAACTTTTTCATGTTACTACTGTTTCACGAAACCTTCAATGGTACATTTATTGGCCGTTAAAAAAGTGAAAACATTTACAGACCTATAAAAAGAAACTTTTATAAGCACTTCAGGTCCACCTAGAGGTGACGCCGTTCAAAAGATTAGTTAATGCTTTCCCAGGAGTGTGGTTCAATGCTCTGATTCTTTATGAGAAATTCAAGTCAACATAGATTACTAGTCACCTTGCCAGAAAAATGACACAATCCAAATTGAGCCCACAGAACAAGACCTTTACATATGATTTGTTTCGTTTGGGACATTAAGGCCAGGACAAGTACATTTTATAAGGTGCTGTATAGATTAAGTTGGGTTTAACCAAATATTTCTGAAGAAAAAAAACAGGTTTCTTAAGATGTTAGGAATGTCTATACATGTGTTTCCTGATGACTCCAGGGGATTCAATGTTGTATATAGAGGATGAATGTCCCTATTGATCGTTGCTTGGGAAGTTTTGCTATGTAAACACAAGGGTCCCTAGACAAACTGCTTAAAATCTTGTATCATGATAAACTTCAGCACCACCCATTGCCTCAAACACTGTGACTATATAAGTCACAATCCGTGGGTGTTAGGGCATGTTGGCACTTGTGGTTCTCCACGTGCCCTGGCTGCTATGGGTATGCTGGCGCTTGTAGTTATATAAGCATCAGCATGCCCACACTGTTTATGGCACCTTGGAAGACTGGGATCTGTAGTTCCACAAAAAAAAATGGCGCCTGTTTATTTTTTGAACTCTTTTATCGCCGTTATTACCCTACACCCACCGCCCAGGGGTGTAGGAAGAGCCCTAGTGCTTTCAGTACTGGGCTGGTTGTCCCTAGAGGGGGGGCCCGCTCATTTTTTTTGGCAGACCCCACTCCATAGGGAATCCAGCCCAGCACTGAATAGCCTGGGGTTGGTTTGTCATTATGGCAGTGGGACCACTTCCGGGTGTCTCCCTGCTATAGTGGCACCCACCCCGGCTGGTTTGCCTAGTGCTGGTTATGTGAAAATCTGGGGGACCCCACACAAATTTTTTCCCTGATTTTCACGTAACCAGTAGTAGGCTGGCAGCACTAGGGTTAATAGTGAATAGAGAGGGGACCCCACGCTTTTTTTTTAATTTTTTTTTATTTTTAGCAGTTTTGACAGCTGCCGGGAACTCCGGCTCTATAGACAGGCAGTGTAACAGTGATGTGTTTACTGAACACGCTGCTAGAATACAGCGTGTTGTATCTGGCGTGTTTTGAAGCAAACTGAAGAGGGTTTGCTAAATCGCAGCTTCATACATTTGAGACTTGTATAGCCAGAGTGGCAAACAGTCGGGAGATTGATCTCTATCGATTTTGGAAATAGCGCTTTTGACATGGCAATTTTACATGAAATCTCAGGTTCATACATCAGTGAGTTTCACCTCTCCCGAGAAAATCGCTGGATTTGCAAGATCACACCTTGATACATTTACCCGATAGAGTTTTGCAATCACAATAGACTTACCATCTTTCCACTCAGATTCATGTTATTCCAGCAAAAATGGGCAGATTTCTTCATTGCAACACAAAATTATATGCACTGCAAGACCACATTGTTTCATTTGGCAAACTGTCTCTAACAGTGTTTTACAATGAAAATGATGATTTTTTTTTTTGTGCAATAATGCTGTCTATATATAATGATAGAGGACTGACATCAACACTGGCATAACTATTAAGAGTTAGATTGAAAACCAATTGGCTAAGGCAAGGAAGAAATACAAACTTAATATTTCTTAATTAAAGCTGCAATTGGATATTAATATATTTGAAATCCTGTGTTGTACTGAGTAAGTATATAAATATATATAAGTTGTGTATTTCTATAAATATGTGTTATGAATAATGCAATCCAAATCAAAATTTAGCTCAGGTATGCATGCTTAACTAAACATAGAAGAATTCTAGAAGTTTACAGATTAATGGCTGTTTGGAATTTGGGTAGAAAATGCTCAAGTAACATGTGTCGAGGAATTTTTAAGGATTAGAAAAATAAAATTATAATCAGAGTCACTAAAATGAAAAAACTAACATATTCACGATAATCTAAGAAATCTAAGTTGTTGCTCACAATAAGGGATTGTAGACCGATTTTATAAGACGCATAAAAAAAATACACAAAAATATATGAGAATTATAGAAAATGTCAACATTTGTACACAAACACATTAATTCAAGAATTCATATCTAGCAACCATGTAAATTACAAAGTTCCTCTGTTAAAGGCTGGCTTAATATCTGCAAATAGCGAATAGGAACTGAATATAGTCATGGGATTAAAAAATAAATTTTAGATAGCTAAGCCAGTGTAACATATTTTTTTATCAAGTGTCATTGTCTACACTGTCAATCTATTTTTATCTTTTAAAGGATTGGTTTAACTCGTGCAATCTTGAAGGCAGGAACTGGCGGTCAAATTTGAGCCGGGGGGGCATACTACATCCATATAGCCCAGCGTGTGCTACCGCCAGCTGATGAATGATCAAGCTACAAAAGGGTGCGATTATCAGAAATCTAGCACTAGACGGCCCTCCAACTCCCTCCCATTCCATTCATGCACCAGAAAAAACGCTCTGCCCACAAACCAGGCAAAAGAAAATACATTTTTTGCATATGAATGTTGTACCCTTGCAGCTGCTGTCAATTTCATATGCAAAATACATGATGTGTAAAATCAAGCGCATTCAATTAAAAGGGTCACATGACAACAGAAAACATCATAGGCACTGATGGTCTACAAGTTTGCACTTTCAGAATTGATCCTTATTACTCCAGTTAGAGACAAACTGCGGGTGTGTTCTTTCATGGACGTATCTGGGGCCAGGTCATTGATACTAGTGTGTGGTGAAGGGGAGAGAAAATATTTTCATATTGCTGTTATGAGGTTATTCTGAGGATTTAAAGATGATGCCCAGACAGCGGAGGTGGGGAACAGAAGAGATGGTGGGGCCGATGACAGTGATAGAGAGTTTGTTGTTAAGCTTTGCTGGTAGGATTTGTATAATCCATGTAGTCCACTGCATCGAATAGTCATAGAGAGGTGTTGGGAGGGGAATTTTCTTTTGTATGTCACCCACAGGTTCTGTTGGCTATGCAGAAGACCTATACGGTCTACACCGAAGGAGGTTGAGTAAACGTACCTTTCCTCATTATCCTTGTGAAGTAAGTAGTGACTTCTGGCAGGGGAGTTTCTACTTGGAGGTTGATGTTTCTTGATGCCAAGCCAAATCAATCACAGCTGCCCCGCAAAGGCGACTATAGTGTCTCCCTCCTGGTGGTCCGCTGGAACACCTCTAACTGTGATTGTTTCTTAGTAGGTTGCAGAGTCGGCTTTCAGCAGAGTTTTATTCAGAAATGCTGAGTCTAAGCGTACCGCGGGATCAGTTGCGTTCTGCGGTGTCTGAATGGGAGAAGGTGGGTGGTTAGTTCGTAATGATATCTATCTAACTCAGTCTATATGTACTGTCTAGTACTGTTATATATATATATGCAATGCAATAACAACAACAACCAGTATCCACTAGGCTGTGTAAAGTGTATTTAAGATTGAAATTAAAAGCTGTTGATCAGCAAACTATTGTAGCAGACTATTCTCTACAGAACTGCTGTACAATACTGAAAGGATTCTATTGCTTTCCATGTCCCTGATTCACCTTTAATACTATTTTATCAGTAGAGCACTGCAGCTAACATTCTGCCTACACACTGTCTGCTCTAAAATGGCACTTGAGAGAATGAGGGAGGACTATTCCCGAAGGGCTATTCTCGCTATTTCCGGGAGCCGATCCGAGCCGGCTCTGTACTTTCGCACGCCCTCGGAATTGAAAATAAGGCAAAACGTCATTGTTACATTGTCGGATCTCGTGAGTTTTGGATTCTATAAGTACCATCCTCCACAGTGATCCAGCTCCATTTCACAGAAAGACACAGAAGGGGTAGCACAGTTCTTGACAGTCTCTAGAGCAGTTGGGCAGCGTCATAGGTAGAAAAGAAAAAGGAGTGGTAGCAGTGGTCTTCAAAGTCTCCAGTGACATATAGGAGAGCTCCATTGCTTTATTGCTAATTGTCATTGATGAAATAGAATTAGTAGGTCTGGCAGGCTTGGTCTTCTAAATCTGCAGTCACATAATGTACTGTGTTATATAAGTAACACAAAAAGAGCAGAGCTCCATTGCTAATTGTCATTGTTGAAATACAAATACTAGGGCTGGCAGGCTTGGTCTACTGAATTTGCAGACAAATTGTATGGTGTTATATAGGTTGCACACAAAGAGGAGAGCTCCATTGCTCCATTGTTAATTGTCATTGCTGAAATTGAAATACTAGGGATGGCAGGCTTGGTCTAAATCTGCAGTTACATTTCACTGTACCATAGCTCACTCAGAAACAGGAGAGGTGGCAGGGTTCAGTGCTGAAATAGATATTGTAATAATAGGACTGTCAGTGTTCTTAAAAGTCTCCAGTGACATTCTACTGTGCCATAGCTCATACAGAAACTGGAGGGATGGCATTGTTCTTGTCACTCTCCAGTCTCAATCATGATAATACTAATCCCTCTACCTCATGTGCTAAAGTCTATGTTCAAGTGCATAGTGGTTTTAAGTCATGTAAAGAAAAAAAACACCTCTCTAATAAAGGTGAAAGTTTACTGTAGAAAAACATAAAATTGACAACATGCCATTCTACCCAAAATATTGCCAAGCATACCAGCATCATCTAGCTCCCTTCTCTCAGCTAGATCTCAGCACCTGCAAACTACACTGTCTTCATATTCGCACTCATCAGTGTGTACATCATCCTCAAACAATACTAATTCATCTCGCTGGAATCCACCATCACAGAAGTCTGTGTAATTTGATGTAATTGCCGGTAATGTCCTGCCTCATGGAATTTTTAGTTCATTTTGCAGAAGAGTTGTCACGATTTTTGGGCAATTCTTTTAGACCAGAACAAATGTCAAAATGCTGTGCAGACTCATCTGCATCACCACTGGGTGTCTTGGCAAACCTAATTTTTTTCCTAGCAGCAATTTCCAGAGAAACTGAAGGAGGAGACATCATTATGTCATGTACCACTTGAGCTGTCAGCTTGCTGTCCAGTAGCTCATTGCATCTCTTGAGATTTGGGTCAGTTTGAAAGAAAGAAAAGACATAGCTCTTAAACCTAGGATCAAACACAGTTGCCAAAATGTAATTATCCGATTTCAAGATGTTGATAACTCTTACATGCTGACAAGGCGAATTAAGTACCTAATCTACAAGTCCAACATAATTAGTGGAATTGCTTTGTTTTATTTCCTCCTTCAATTTCTCTGGCTGCTTTTCAAAAAGTCTAATTAGGGGAATTACTTGACTCAAGCTAACAGTGTCTGCACTCTCTTCACAGGTGACTACTTCGAGTGGTTTCAGCACCTTGCACAACACAGGAAGTATTTTCCACTGCACTGGACTAAAGTACATTCCCCCTAAATTATATTCTTCTTGCAGCTGCTGCATTCTCCTACATACTTTTTGTCATGATCTGCCTACAGCGTATGCATTACATGCTGCCTTGCATGGCAGCTCCTGCCTTTTTGTCATTCTATTATTTGTATTTCTATTTTGTGTTCCAGCAGTACCTCTTTTCACCAGAGGTGCTGCTATCGTGCATTATTCTTGTGCTTAAGGAGTTAACCTGTATGTTCACTATTATCTCATGCACCTGGGTGTGTCTCATTCCCCTTATATATACCTGATCCTCCCAGCAGTCATTGCTGGTTATTGTTGTCCCATCCTGTGATGTCATTTCCTGTTGTCCTTACCTGATTGTTTCTGGACATTCATGCTACTTGCTGCATCAGCTGGAACCTGGTATTTATCACTGCTCCTTATTACCTGTTGTTATCACCTCTCTGCAAATAAACACAGAGTGTTTTCCACGAATTCATGACTCCTAGCTGTACTTCTGTTTGAGAACCGTGACAGTATAACCAGCCCAAAAAACAGCTTTGGAGTCAGGTGAAAGTTTTGTTTTATTCTGGGACCTTTTTGCTGCAATCAAGTTTTCATTTGTCTTTTGCAACATGTCTGTTTTACCTATCATGGAATTACCCCTGCTACAAACCTTACAAATGGACATTATATTGTTGCGCTCCCAGCTGGCCGGATTTTCCGCTTTGCTTTTGGACCCACTCAGGAGACTATCAGAGACGGTTTCACTGAAATCTAATGCTGTTGATTTGACCCAGCCAACTCTGTCTGCTGCTGAATCCGTGCCGCCAACACCTTGCAATAATACCATGTCAAATTTGCATTTAACTAACAACTGCAGTTTAACTAATGCCCGGTTCACAAGTGGGCCACGCCCCCATCTGACCGAAGTGGAGCGACAGCGCAGAGTAACCAACAAACTGTGTCTCTACTGTGCCAGCAATGCACATTTCTTGCAGGACTGTCCTGTCCGTAGACCACGTCAGCTTACTGAACCATCTCCTGTTGTTTCCTCTCGGCACTCCAAATCTGTTTATGCTCCAGCATTCCTGTTCTCTGCGAAGAGACCCAATCTGCCAGCTCCAGCCGCCTGTCCTGAGGCACCCATTCCCTCTGTCTCCTGTGCCGAGGTGCCAGCCTCTGTCTCCTGTGCCGAGGTGCCAGCCTCTGTCTCCTGTGCCGAGGTGCCAGCCTCTGTCTCCTGTGCCGAGGTGCCAGCCTCTGTCTCCTGTGCCGAGGTGCCAGCCTCTGTCTCCTGTGCCGAGGTGCCAGCCTCTGTCTCCTGTGCCGAGGTGCCAGCCTCTGTCTCCTGTGCTGAGGTGCCAGCCTCTGTCTCCTGTGCCGAGGTGCCAGCCTCTGTCTCCTGTGCCGAGGTGCCAGCCTCTGTCTCCTGTGCCGAGGTGCCAGCCTCTGTCTCCTGTGCCGAGGTGCCAGCCTCTGTCTCCTGTGCCGAGGTGCCAGCCTCTGTCTCCTGTGCCGAGGTGCCAGCCTCTGTCTCCTGTGCCGAGGTGCCAGCCTCTGTCTCCTGTGCCGAGGTGCCAGCCTCTGTCTCCTGTGCCGAGGTCACATCATCTGCCTCCAGCTCTGAGGTCACATCATCTGCCTCCAGCTTGGAGCCTGCTGCCACTGTGTCCGGTTCCGAGTCTCCTGCCACTGTGTCCGGTTCCGAGTCTCCTGCCACTGTGTCCGGTTCCGAGTCTCCTGCCACTGTGTCCGGTTCCGAGTCTCCTGCCACTGTGTCCGGTTCCGAGTCTCCTGCCACTGTGTCCGGTTCCGAGTCTCCTGCCACTGTGTCCGGTTCCGAGTCTCCTGCCACTGTGTCCGGTTCCGAGTCTCCTGCCACTGTGTCCGGTTCCGAGTCTCCTGCCACTGTGTCCGGTTCCGAGTCTCCTGCCACTGTGTCCGGTTCCGAGTCTCCTGCCACTGTGTCCAGTTTTGAGTCTTCAGCCGCTGTCTCTGTTCCTGAGCTCCAGTCTGCTCCAGAGGGGGCGCTGCCCTTCCAGTCTGCTCCAGAGGGGGCGCTGCCCTTACCGTCTGCTCCAGAGGGGGCGCTGCCCTTACCGTCTGCTCCAGAGGGGGCGCTGCCCTTCCAGTCTGCTCCAGAGGGGGCGCTGCCCTTCCAGTCTGCTCCAGAGGGGGCGCTGCCCTTCCAGTCTGCTCCAGAGGGGGCGCTGCCTTTCCAGTCTGCTCCAGAGGGGGCGCTGCCCTTCCAGTCTGCTCCAGAGGGGGCGCTGCCCTTCCAGTCTGCTCCAGAGGGGGCGCTGCCCTTACCGACTGTTCCAGAGGGGGCGCTGCCCTTACCGACTGTTCCAGAGGGGGCGCTGCTCTTACAGTCTGCTCCAGAGGGGGTTCTGTCCCTCCAGCCCGAGTTGCCAGTCCATGCGGTCCAGCCCGAGTTGCCAGTCCATGCGGTCCAGCCCGAGTTGCCAGTCCATGCGGTCCAGCCCGAGTTGCCAGTCCATGCGGTCCAGCCCGAGTTACCACTTGGTGCTGTCTGCCCTCAGGCTTCTCAAAGTGCTGTCTGCCCTCAGGCTTCTCAAAGTGCTGTCTGCCCTCAGGCTTCTCAAAGTGCTGTCTGCCCTCAGGCTTCTCAAAGTGCTGTCTGCCCTCAGGCTTCTCAAAGTGCTGTCTGCCCTCAGGCTTCTCAAAGTGCTGTCTGCCCTCAGGCTTCTCAAAGTGCTGGCAAGCCTGCCGCCCAGTCCGGGCCAGCTCCCAAGCCTGCCGCCCAGTCCGGGCCAGCTCCCAAGCCTGCCGCCCAGTCCGGGCCCGCTGCCAAGCCTGCCGCCCAGTCCGGGCCCCCTGCCAAGCCTTCCGCCCAGTCCGGGCCCGCTGCCAAGCCTTCCGCCCAGTCCGGGCCCGCTGCCAAGCCAGCCGCCCAGTCCGGGCCCGCTGTCAAGCCTGCTGCCAAGCCTGCCGCCCAGTCCGGGTCTCCTGTCAAGCCTGCTGCCAAGTCCGAACCATCCGTTGCCAAGGGTTCCAAGTCTGAGCTGCCACCTACCTTTGAGGGGCACCTTTCTCAATTTAGTGCTCTACTGAGGTTTGGTGCTTCTTATTTCCCCTCAGTACCTAGCCTTGTCAGTGACCCAAAGAGGCAAGTTTTGTTTTTATTAACAAATTTTAGAGGAGAGGCTATGGAATGGGCGAACCCTTTGATTGAGACTAATCACCCCACCCTATCTGACTTACCACTATTTGTCGAGGCAGTGATCAACAAGTTTTCACCAACACCTCCCGCTATGCCTTGTTACGGGGCCTCTGTATTGTCAGCAGGTCCACCCATCTCACCTGGCCTAGAGATTTCTTTGTGCTCCACCCAATTGGTTCAAACTGCTGTTCCAGGGAATTCTCGAAAAAAGAAAAAGCGAAAGAAGAGAGCAAGGTCTACAGAGCTTGAACTGGCAGCTGGCATAGTCTCCTTTGCTCATCCACCCATGGACGAGGACTTTTCTGCTGGCCCCCCAATTCTGGACTATGATTCCGATGATTTCAGACATTTTTGGTAATTGGGCGTCTGGAATCCGCCCTTAAGGGAGGGGGTACTGTCATGATCTGCCTACAGCGTATGCATTACATGCTGCCTTGCATGGCAGCTCCTGCCTTTTTGTCATTCTATTATTTGTATTTCTATTTTGTGTTCCAGCAGTACCTCTTTTCACCAGAGGTGCTGCTATCGTGCATTATTCTTGTGCTTAAGGAGTTAACCTGTATGTTCACTATTATCTCATGCACCTGGGTGTGTCTCATTCCCCTTATATATACCTGATCCTCCCAGCAGTCATTGCTGGTTATTGTTGTCCCATCCTGTGATGTCATTTCCTGTTGTCCTTACCTGATTGTTTCTGAACATTCATGCTACTTGCTGCATCAGCTGGAACCTGGTATTTATCACTGCTCCTTATTACCTGTTGTTATCACCTCTCTGCAAATAAACACAGAGTGTTTTCACCGAATTCATGACTCCTAGCTGTACTTCTGTTTGAGAACCGTGACACTTTTGCAGAATCCTGAAAATGACCCTAAATATTTCGGGACACAAACAGCATCTCCTGCATGTCATTGTCATTTTTTAAAAACTTCTGTACCACCAAGTTGATTGTGTTTGCAAAACAGGGAATGTGATGGAATTCCCCCAGCTGTAATGCTCTAACAATATTGGTGGCGTTATCAGAAATTACATATCCTCAGGAGAGTCGAAGCAGGATAAGCCATGTTGCAATGACATCCCTTAGTTTTTCAAACAGATTTCCAGCGGTATTACCTCTGACCTGCGCCTTGTCTCTTCTCTGATAACCACCTCTCACTCCCGCATTCAAGACTTCTTCCATGCTGCTTCCCACTTATGGAACTCCCTACCAAGCTCCATCAGACTTTGCCACAGCCTTCTAATCTTTAGATGCTCTTTGAAAACCCATCTCTTTTTTAGAGGTGACCTTATCATCGATAACACTATTCACACTAATGCACCCTCATAACGATCCCAATCTCCACTCTGAGCAACACTAGCTCCTCTTGTTTCAGCTGTGCCCTCTTCCATTTATAATGTAAGCTCTGTAATGAGCAGGGTCCTCCATACCCTTTGTTTTCAAGTCTCCATTCATTTTGTCTGCCTTGTCGGTTCTTGTTTACATATGTCTTGTTTTATGTATGTCCATGTGTTTCCTACTGTACGGCGCTGTGGAGCAATGTGGTGCCTGACAAATCTACAATAATAATAATAATAATAATAATTATAATATGCCTCTTAGTGAAGCAGATGATACACAGAGTAGCCTGCCTCTGCAAAATGCAACGTTCTTGGATACATGCTGCTGCTGTCCCTGCTGGTGAAGGCGAATCACCAACCCAGTGGGCTGTCACAATCATATAATCTTTAGTTTGCTCAGTTCCGCTTGTCCACATATCTGTGGTTAAGTGTACAGTGGGTAGAATGGCATTTTGTAGGCCAATAATTACATTTTTATGAACCTTCTGATAGAAGTGAGGAATAGGATTTCTTGTAAAATGGTGTTGTGATGGAATTTGGTAACGGGAACATAAGACCTCAAGTAACTGTCTAAAACCAGCAGCATTAAAAGTGGATATTGGACGCAGATCTAATACTAGCATAGTCGCCATGGCGTCTGTGATCTGCTTTGCCACTGGGTGACAGCGTTTATACTTCCTCTTGCAAAGGATTGTTTAACAGTCAATTGTTGTAAACTACTAGTAGTCTTCTTCTTGGTCTGCTTCTGGGTTGAAGATCCACCCCCAGCAGCAGGAGCTGCAGCAGTGGGTCTAACGCTTAATGATTCTTATGAGGAGTCCTCGATAGGGGAGGAGTCATCTCGCCTTAGAAACTTGGATGCAGGACTAACTCTGATCACTTGTGATGATATTGATGATGAAGGTGTTATGGGTGTAGATTGCAGGTGCTGGGATCTAGCAAAGAGAAGGGAGGTAGCTGATGTTGGACTGCTTGTTGTTATTTTTATCATAAGTTTCTAATTTTCACAAAAGCTTTTCATGAACTCTCTTCAAATGGAGTAACATGGATGAGGTTCCTAGATGGTTAACGTCCCTACCTCTACTGACTGTGGCTTTGCAATGCTACAAATGGCTAGACAACTGTTGTCAGGATTTGGGTAAAAATAATTCCACACATAAGAGATGGATTTTTTGGTCTTATGCCCAGGCATGACAATGGCCTTCTTCTTATCACTGGCAAGAACTGCTGCACTCTTTGTTTGTGTATGTAAGTGTATGAAAATAATATTGTGACTTGTGAGGTGGTCAAAATTGACTGCAAATGAAATGAAATTAGTGTTATTGAGGTTAATAATAATGTAGGGGGGGGGGGAGAAAGCAAAAATATGCTATTTTAGCAAAACAAATTAGGATTTTAGAAACCAAAACACTCAAGTGTGGTTTTGCTAAAATTAAAACCAAAACACGAAGTTAATCCAGATTCAAAACCAAAACCAGATCACGGGGGTCAGTCTAATATATAATATAACATATATATATTACCTAGAACAAAGCACATTCATATGCGTACCAGAAATATGAGCATAATAGCCAAAAGATGTTTTCTTTATAAGCAGCTGAATCTCATACAATGGATACCCAGGGATATGGGCATAATAGCCAGAAGATGTTTTCTTTAAAAGCAGCTGTATCTCGTGCAATGGACACCCTTCCAGCGGCGGTATAATAAATGGAAGGGGATACAATTCTAAAGAGCAATAAAAATTTAATAAACAAAGTAATACTGAACTCACATATAGTTCACCATGTACAGCTGATCAACAGTAAGGCTCGACGCGTTTTGTCTTGATGATCACAAGACTTTCTCAGGAGCACAGAGATATGGTACGCATATGAATTATTACCTATACATAAAGTGGTGTGTGTTTTCCTGGGCTACGTTGTTCTATATATATACCCTGGTGCATTCTTGAATATCACACCCTTTTGAATATTCTGTGGTGTTTCACGTGGTGCATTATCCTTTGCATTACAATATTATACTATGTTTGCCTTTCTCCACGCCTTTGGATTGTTCCTGAGTTGAGATCCAGTGTTACAACTCCCTAAGAGGATCCACTCAAGTCTAGATTATACATCTTTACCTGACGGTACGCATATATATACATATTTTGTTCCTTGTTGTCCTGGTATAACACTATGAGGCGCCCCGCCTGTGCTTTGTTCTAGTGACTATTTTCTTCTGGATTGACCATCTGGATACAGGCTTATACGTGGCTGCCACTCACACATGAGTGAAGTGATTGTGGACTACTAATTACTAATTATTATATCTGATACTATATAGTATTGTGAACCTCTATATATAATACTAACTGATGTGGTAGACAGCGCCAGTGTATATCTATTGTTGTGGTTAACATATATATATATATATATATATATATATATATATATATATATATATATATATTGTGGCAAGAGCCCGCTACTGCCGAAGCACACGCGAACAACTTCTTCCTTTTTATGTAGGTTTATTGTCAGGATGGTAAATGTTTTGACACCGTAGAGATTTCACAGCAATACTTGGAGACTCTAAACGCTAGCTAGACATAGCTCAGCTCTCTCAAGACCAGCCAGCTTCCCCAGCGTTGATCTCAGTGCACAAATGATACAAACAAGCTTTTATACCTGATACTCCTCCCCCAGCCTTAGCTTGATGGACAGGTGACACACCCACCTTCTCTTTAAAAGGAAACGCCCCATCACTGGCTCTGTTTTGCACTAAAGAGACACACCCTGTCTGTTTGCTGAGAGAAAGGATTTCTCTGCATGTAAGTTAACCAAACTTAAACTATTGTTTGTTACACATAGGTCTTTACATTCAATCTAGGTGCATTGCTGCACAAATGTTTTACTTCACTTCCCTGCTTTCTCTGCATATTGCCATCTAAATGCCTCCTTTTGTTACAATATATATATATATATATATATATATATATATGCATTTATAGATAAAAAAAATATTTAAAAACATATATTTGTTATTGTTGTTACTAAAAGTCTTAGTGCCTTTTTTTCAAACTTCTCTAAGGAACAAAAAAACAAGTGCCAAAGTGCACATTTAATCATTGGTTTCTTACTATTGTCATGCAATTTCTTTAAAATAAAAAGTATACTTTATGCAAACCGGTGTTAGCAGTCGTGATTTACGTTAAGATTCTTACTTGGAGAATTATGGTGTAAATATTAAAAACATAGTTGTAGTTTCGTTATGCAATAAGGTTTATTTAAAAACACCTACACATACCCTTTAATTGGTGTAAGAGTTTTAAGTCACATAGTCTGTACAGCCTGATGAAGAATCTACAAGAATAAATTAAACAGAAATAAAACAGTGTAATGTTAATTAACAATTACAGTGAATAAAAAAATATACTTGCCAGAAAACAATTATGCATTATCCTTTCTCTGACTGGTTCCCCTCCCCCTTTATATTCTCCACATTAGCTGATGGTATGAGCTTTGTATGAGTATATTTTGGTTAAGTGCCAAATTATGCTACAGACCGCTCGTACCCATGATGTCAGCCACCTTAGCTGGGGCATATAGCATGCTGAAGTTTAATAATTGGTTGAAAGTTGTAATAAATAATGTATGTACACTACAATCAGTTGCGATGCGATTAGTACGCAATTGAACAATTATTATTGCAAATAGTGACGTGCAACAAGTTTATTCTATTTATTTTAGTTAATATACAATATAAAGTGTTAAAGAGACTAAATATTGTTTACAACATTGCAATTACATAAAGTTTGGTATCATTCTGTTCACAATTGCATGAAAACGTTTCTGGTGTTATTTATGTAGTGTTCGCAACTTGCGAACACTGGTTATAAATAATATCACTTTTCATACACCAAGTAGCCAATTTACAGGGATCATAAAGAAACCAGTTTGTACAGGTTTAGAGGTGGGAATCTGAAAAAGGGCATCTGGCAATCACAACGAACAATGACCAGAGGAATCAACAAATGGCACAACCATCTTCTTGGGACCTATGAATGTGGACTTTAATACTATAACTGTATATCTATAGGAAGTTACCTGATCCACGCTCCTGATCACAGCACTCATTTGTTTACCTTCTTCTTCGTGCTGCGATCATATGACAATGGACAGGGTGTTTCAAACTTCCTGCACTGTATAAGATCCGCTCTGACAAACTGCTTGTTTCAGAGCTACAGATTGCTAACCCCTGCTTTTGGCTCCCATTGTGCTTTCTGGTTCTCGGCTCCTAGTGAATTTCTCCTGGCTTGTCTGACAATGCTTCCTGGATTAAGCTTTGTGTTGCATTCTTCAGTGTGTATCCGACCCGGCTTGTTCACTGACCTCGCTTTCTGGATTGTCCTCGGCACCACGTACCTCAGAGTGTATGCGACCGGGATTGGTATATTGACCATAACCTCCGTACCTGCCTATGTTTATCCAGCCTATGCATAGGAAGGTACTCTCTCTGGGAGACTCCCGTTAGCGGTACCTTGTAGTCGCCCTTATCCTAGCGGCTCTTTTGATACACAGACTCTTTCTGCTGTTCCAGATTACCTCTCCAGTGTATCCAGCTGCATCCTTCCATCTACCCACTATCACATCAGGAGGCAACCCTGAGGGTCGCAACTCCCGGCAGCAAAATCTATCCTGCATTGCAGCGGTTCTTGGTCCGTTAGACTTCGTGCCTCAGGAAGGCCTGCGCCAATCCTGATTGAGAGTTGCCCTCAGTGTCCGTAACAATATCTTTGTCATGTCACTGCTTTTTACAACTGTACAGTGTATAAATTGTTCACTTTTGGCTTTGGAAACCAAAAGCTTGTGTTGGTGCCAACAAGTGTATGTATGCCAAACTCTGACTTTTAATACTTTGAAACCACAGTGATTGCATTGGAGAATCTATATTGCAAACGATACATATGAACGTAACAAGAAGCACACCACCAGATGTATCAATGCACCTGAATCTGGTCTGCAGTACACCCAAGGTAAGTTCTATCACACCTATAGTAGCTTTTTGCCCTCATTATATCTGGGTTGTGAAGAAGTCTGTGTATTCAACAGAGGTGTCATTAACCAGGATTGACACCCATAACCTGAGTCACCTAGAATGAAACATAAATGTAAATAAATTAATACAATAATCAAAAACACCAAAAGCATATATATAATACCCGAAACTGCATGTTTATTATATCACATACCTTGTAGCCATCCCTCCAGCATCTCACCACTGGATGTAGGCATCATGGCAAGAGCCAGGATAGCCTGCAACAGTACTCATAATTTTCATGTTTGCATCACAGACCATCTGCACATTCATAGAGTATGAATGATGTCTGTTGGTATAGACTTCAACCCTATTTCGAGGTTTATTCAGCCCTATGTGTGTACAATCTATGGCTCGCAAGACATAAGGTAATCACGAGTGCCTATAGAAAGCTACCTTCAGCTCATGACATTCAGAATCCTGGTGTGAGAAGCAAATATATGTAGACACCAGTTTGTTAAAAGCACTTAACACTAAGAATGCCTGAAGTGTGTTGCCTGTGGGAGCCCTACAACCTGTGAGCACACAGACTGAAATGAGCCAGTAGCAAAAAAATGAAGGGAAGCTAATAATTTTGGCATTCCAGGTAAAGCATTGGAGCAACATGTTTTTGGCTCCAAAACATCCTGCAAATGCTCATACTGCTGCAGGAGGTTTGCTCTCATCAGCCTAGACATTTTAAAAATATCCTGCTCGTGTGCAGTCTCCCAAATATCGTTTTCCTCCAAAATACCCAACAATAAACTTCCTAGCAATTTCATTTTCAGCTACTCTTTTTATAGGTATCATTAGCTGACATTAACTAATCTCTCCTATCCAAAGCGTGTTGATTTTGGCGGTTTTCACATCAAAATAGCTGGGATTTGCAAAATCGCAGCTCAATACAAATGGCAACTTGTATATTGGTAACATCTGTTTAGAGGCAATTTGCTCGCATGTAATACATTGGAGGGTTCAAACTCACCGAAGAAAATCGCTGAAAAAGGCAAATCGCAGCTTGATACATTTACGCCATTAAGGATAAAATTACTTGTGATACCACAGGGGCTATTTATATTTTGGAGTGTCCCTGTGGTAAACATTATGTAGGTAGAACTATTAGAAAATTTGGGGGTAAATGTATCATACCCCGGTTTTGTCAACTCCCGCGAGTTCGGCGTCTTCGCAGCTTAAATTTAAAGCGGTGTTGCCTTGTAAAGGGAAGTTTCGCTTTAAATTTAAGCTGCGAAGACGCCGAACTCGCGGGTGTTGACAAAACCGGGGTATGATACATTTATCCCTTGGTGTGAGAATAGCAGAAGATCAAAGGAACATCAGAAACCAATTAGAAACTCACAGTGTCCCAGAACATTTTCTTGAATTTCACAATCATCATCTATCTAAGTTGAAGTTCACGTGGATATGTAAAGTGAACAAATCTTGGGGGTGGGGGAAGATTTTATAAAGAAAATATCGCAAGAAGAAACAAAATAGATTTTTAATCTGAAGACCCTTTCACTTAATAGCCTTAACATTGCTCTTATGAGGAGGAATTATTTTCTACATTTATTAACACTCCACACGAGCGTGCCAGCCTGTCAGGTAAGCAGAATCAGCAAACAGCCGGCAGAGCGTTTAATTTCTACTGCACATGTCATCGGACGGGACAGCTCCCGGAATTATGGGAATAAGGACTACTTGGACACACTTGTTGAAACTGTTGGAAGACTCCACAACATTGCCAAAGTTCTTTCACTAACTGTGAGTGTATCATCATTTATAGGCAGCCATATATCGGCATTTTGTGTGAGGTATTGTTCAGAGACTATACCTGGTAGTTCCTTTTAATGACCGGATTGTGGACTTCTTTATACCTATAAGCATTGCCTCTGGAACTGACGATTCTTGGCCTTTTAGGAGTATATTTCCATTTAAGTCATCATTATTCCCTGTTGATTTTACTATGGGCTTGACCTGAGATATCTTGCTTAAGAGATATGCAAAATTGTGTATTGCATTCATGTTGGATTGCAGCCATGAGCTTAGGTAATACTCCAGTGGCTGAAGTTGTTTATTTATGATTATAGGTCCGGACCATGTTGTATTTTGTATGTTTTTAACTAGTCTTGTATGACAGTTTTTGAATAAATACTTGTGCATTTTATTTAGCTCATTCACGTTTATATATTTTGCACTTGCGCCTGGGAATTTGTCTGGTATACAATAAAAGCGTAAATACGCTTAGCTCTAAATGAGTCCCTATGTGTGTGTGTGTGTGTGTGTGTGTGTGTGTGTGTATGGCAAGCATGGATAAGGAAAAATATAATTGGATGATGAACGGGCGCGGCCTACTGCCTTTACAACTCTGTTGCCCAAGGTCTGCCCAATGTTGCCTTTCCACAAATTTGGGAACATAATAATGGGCCTGATTCATTAAGGATCTTAGCTGAAGACACTTCTTATTTCAGTATCCTGGACAAAACCATGTTGCAATGCAAGGGGTGAAAATCAGCATTCTGTTTTGCACATAAGTTAAATACTGACTGTTTTTTTGTCCAGGAGACTGAAATAAGAATTTTCTTCAGTTAAGATCCTTAATGAATCAGGCCCTATGTGCAGATCTCAAGTTAACTAATAATCTGAAAACTGCTAGTAAGGAACATAATGATCTGATACAGTCATTTTCTTCTGCTCCTCAGTCTATTCAGGAATCAAGATGATAGTGTGTTGCAGCTGAATTTACTTCTGGAATTTTTTTTTTTTAATAATATTATGATAATAATCCAACTGTTTGAATTTCTAATGTTACTTCTAGCAAATACTTTTTCGGTGAACTGAAAATGTATTTGCAGCCTTCACATGCGACACATAAAATGTCTATTATTATTATTAATATAAAACTGAAAATGCATTAGATAATTAATGGCATGTCTGTACCATGAACTCAGAAGAGCAGTCACTGACATTCTGAATTGCTAGGGAAATCAGCTCTTACCTGTGTCATGGCCAATAATCTCAAACTGACAGGTATCTTGACATGATGATTGTGCTGCTGAATCAGCACACCACCTAACCTTGTGTTCTTACTTAAATACTAGTATGAAAGCTTCACAATGTTTCCTGATAAGTCACTTAGACAGATAAGTTTTGGGGTGAAAGCAAGGGCACATTTTAATGCTATCAGTTTTCTTGCACTGTATTGTACAATATATATCTTGTACCATATATATATATATATATATCTTGTAAACTATTTATTTGTGTATTTAGCTGTATGTGTCTAATATCTGGCGGTCTGCAGGGCCCTGGTGGTCCAGGTAGGTGGTGCTGTGTGTGCTTCTGTATTAAAAAAAACCCAAACAGTTACACTGAACTTGTGTTTAGCCAACTCTTGGACTAGAGGTCCCTAATAAAATCATGATTTTTAATGCCAATGGAAGGTGGGTTTATGAGGTAGGCGGTGAAGTTATTGATGATAAGATACTCGCTGCAAGGGCTGCAAATAGAAGACTTTTATGAAAACTGGTTGCTATTGGGTACAGAACCTTTTTACCCAGTCACTTGTGCACCAGTTAGTTAGTAACCTTACCAGTGTAGAGGGTACTTGAGTTCAAATTTGTGACAGTCCCATGGGACATACCACTCACAGTCTAGATAGATACAGCTATCAATCGATCTTTAAAATCTTTTTTATTAAAGCATATCAAAAGTAACATACATGTTCAGAAAAAACAATTATAAACAAACAAAAAAACAAACAGAACACTTTGCAACATATTTGATAACAAACAAAGCTAACAATTCAAGACTTGTTATATAGATCAACTGTCACACATCAATGCTGAAGGCTGGAAAAGACAGCTAAGGAACCCAAAATATGGTGAGAGCATATGATATTTATTGAACAGATATGATCCAGATAATGTAGAATGGTACAAACTGAGTATTGCAGATACTGAACAAGGATTGCTGAGAGAGGCTGAAAGCAAATAACAAGGAACACAGCTGGTGCAAGTGAACAGGCTGTGGAAAGAAACCAGATATAAAGATGCCGGCAAGCAGCTTGTAGTAGTCCCAGGGAACAGGAGAAACAAGTGAACACAACAATGTTAGGCACAGCATCATCATCATCGCCAGCAAATTCCGTAGCACTTTATAATTGGGAACAAACATTAATAAAACAATACTGGGTAATACATACAGACAGAGAGGTAAGAGAACCCTGCTCGCAAGCTTTCAATCTATGGGACAATGGGAGTTTGAAACACAAGGGCATGTGCTACATCATATTGCACACTGGACCATCTAGAATGCAAAGGTAAAAGTACTGAGTGGGCTGTGTGATTAATCACGCAGCAATGTTGGTCAGATGGCTGTTGTCTTGTGTAGAGAGTGGTAATGGGGTAACCTAGGGAGATTAAGATGGTGGTTGAGGAATATCATAAGCTTGCCTGAAGAGGTGGGTTTTTAGAGAATGCGTTAAGGTTTGAAGACTAGAGGAAAGTCTTACTGTGCGAAGGAGGGAATTCCACAAAGTGGGTGCAGCCTGAAAAAAATCCTGTAACCGGGAATGGGAGGATGTGATGAGAGTGGAAGAGAGATGTAGATCTTGTGCAGAATGGAGGTGTCGAGTTGGGAGATATTTTGAGACAAGTGAAGAAATGTATGTCGGTGCAATTTTGTTGACAGACTTGTATGACTTGTATGTTAGTAGAAGAATTTTATAATGGATTAGTTGAAATACGACTACCATAGAGACTGACAGAGTGGCTCAGCAGAGGAAAAATGGTTTGCAAGGAAAATCTAGCAGCTGCATGCAAAACAGATTGTAGCAGCTCAAGTCTGACTTTGGGAAGACCAGTAAGGAGGGAATTGCAATAGTCAATGCGGGAGATGATGAGTGCATGAATTAAGGTTTTTGCGGAGTCTTGTGTGAGATATGTGCGTATTCTGGTAATGTTCTGTAGATGTATGTAAAATGATTTAGATATAGAGTCGATTTGGGGAATAAATGATAGTTGTGAGTCAAGGATTACACCTAGGCAGCGAGCTTGCAGGGTGGGATTTATGGTCATGTTATCAACAATAATAGAAATAACAGGCAGGAAGCTTCTGTTGGCGAGAAGACATCCAACATGATATGGCAGAAAGGCAGTCAGTAATGCAAGACAACACAGATGGTGAAAGATCAGGAGAAGATAGATAGATTTGTGTATCATCCGCATAGAGATGATACTGAAATCCAAAGGAGCTTATTAGTTTTCCAAGAGAAGTGGTGTAGAGAGATAATAGCAGAGGACCTTGGACTGAGCCTTGTGGTACTCCAACTGATAAACGAAGCAGAGCAGAGATGGATC
Source organism: Mixophyes fleayi (assembly GCF_038048845.1). Classification (NCBI taxonomy): domain Eukaryota; kingdom Metazoa; phylum Chordata; class Amphibia; order Anura; family Limnodynastidae; genus Mixophyes; species Mixophyes fleayi. The sequence continues at coordinate 130,617,563 of NC_134407.1, read as the reverse complement.
CAGAGAAATTAACACTGAAAGAGCAATTAGATAGGTAGGATGAGAACCAGTATAGGATAGTGCCTTCAAGACCTAGTAATTGTAGCGGTTGTATGAGGAGAGAGTGGTCAACAGTGTCAAATGCAGCAGAGAGATCCAGGAGAATTAGAAGAGAGTAATGATTTTTACTTTTTGCTGTGATCAAATCATTGACAACCTTGGTCAGCGCAGTCTCTGTGGAGTGTTGAGAGCGAAAGCCTGACTGAAGAGAATCCAGTAGGTTGTTTGCTGTAAGAAAGTGTGTGTGAGATGAGTGTAGGCAATTCTCTCGAGAAGTTTGGAGGGGCATGGGAGCTGAGTAATGGGGCGGTAATTTGAGAGAGTTTGGGTCAGAATTTTGTTTTTTAAAATGGGAGTTACAGATTTTAGTTAGAGGGGGAATGAGCACAGGAGACGGGACCTACTGATTTGTGAGAGAATGGGATCAAGAGGACAGGAGGTAGAGTAGGAGGATGAGAAGAGAGTAGAAACTTCCTCTTCATTTCTGGGAGCAAATGAAGAGATTGTCAGAGGGTGTTACAAAGGAATTGAGCTGATTGCTTGTCGAGGGAGATGATATCATTTCAAGTCTGACCTTATCTCTTTTGTCCTTGAAATAGGAAACAAGATCCTGGGCACTGATGGTAGTTGGAGGATTTGGGTTGGGAGGATTCAGAAGAGATTTAAATGTGTTAAAAAGGCGTTTGGTTGGGACTTTATGAAAGCGGCTCTTGAGTCGTTCGGCTTCGCTGGTGACTTCCTCACTGGTGTCCTAGCTTTATACACCACCCCTACTGCTAAAGTCCTGATTAATGGCACTCCCTCAGAATCATTCTCCATTCGAAATGGAACACGACAGGGTTGCCCCCTTTCCCCTCTGATATTTGCTCTGGTAATTGAACCTCTGGCTTCCCAAATTAGGTCTAATCCTAGCATACAGGGGGTCAAGGTGGGTAATACGAACTCCAAGATCTCACTCTTCGCAGACGATATCCTCCTATCGCTTACCCAACCGGGGATCTCCTTGCCCAACCTATATGCCATCCTTCAGAACTACAGCGATGTTTCGGGCTATAAGATAAACTACACCAAGTCAGAGGCCATGCTGCTTCACGTTTCCCCTCGGGATACCGAGCTCCTCCGGGCTAACTTTAATTTCAAATGGCAGAACAGGAAGATCAAATACCTGGGGGTTTTCCTCACTTCTCGCTATGACCTCCTCTTTCGTGAGAATTTCCTACCCCTTTTCTCCAAGACGCAATCAGACCTGACCTCCTGGAACCGCCTTATTATTTTGTGGCTGGGCAGGATCATAGCTGTCAAAATGAACATACTCCCCAAATGGCTGTACCTCTTCCAAACCCTTCCGGTAGCTTTCCCTGCCTCTTTCCATGCCAACATCCAGAAGGCACTCACCCGCTTTATTTGGAACCAAAGACCTCCTAGAGTCTCATCCAATATCTTAAAACGACCAATCCCTGGAGGAGGAAGAGGCCTTCCCAACATCAAATTATACTATTTGGCATCCCACCTTTCGCAAATCGTTGCCTCCTATGCTCCCTCTGGCTCCACTGCATGGCTTGATATAGAATCGGCCCATCTAACACTGCTCGATCTCTCCTCTCTATGGGGCGTATCACCCGCCCTTCGCCCCCCTGCTGTAAGAGCACTGCCTTCTATCAAATTTGATGCTATGCTCTGGGACTCCAACTCCTTCAAACTAAAACTTTCAACTGCAATATCTCCATTAACCCCCATCTGGCATAACCCGGTGTTCCCTCCCGGATCTGCCTCTACGATCCACCGTAACTGGTCTCGTGCAGGGCTTAAATTTCCAGTAGATTTTTCCAAACAGGGCCACTGGCTTTCGCTAGCGGATCTCCAACCCCAATCCCTGTCCCAAATCCTCAGCCCCTTTGAATTCTTCCAAATTAATCATTTCTTGCGATCCCTGCCACCAACCTATGTTCTTAGGGACCTTACTCCATTTGAATCTCTTTGTAGAAAACATACCTTGGACAAGGGCATGGTTTCTCAAATATATAGCATTCTTCTCATTTCTGCCCTTCCCTCTCCAAACCCTCTTGAAGACGAGTGGGAAAAGGACCTTGGTCCTCCCCCGGATGAAGAGGCTTGGGAGTGTCACTCACCGGACTGTGAGTGCCATTTTTTTCTGTGTTCAGGAACCATGGCCGTCCGCCATCCTGAGGGTCTGCGCATGTGCAGCCCTTATGAAACCTTCAGTACCTGTTGCTTTTAATTGATTGGATGATCAGGCAACCCTCCCTATTTAAACCACCTGTGATTGGAGTCTCATTCCCCATGAGCCTCTGAAGGTGTTCCTGTGTTTCCTCGTGTATTCAGCTCCAGCTGATTCCTGTCTACTACGATTGTGGTTTCCAGACCACTTCAACTCTCCTGTGTTCATCGTGTCTGCACTCAGCTGATTCCTATCTGCTACTGCTGCCGGATTCCAGTCCGCCTCAACTCTCCTGTGTTCAGCGTGTCTGCTCTCCGCTGCTTCCGTTACTACTGCCAGGTTCCAGGCCGTCTCTACTCTCCTGTGTTCAGCGTGTCTCCCCTTTCGCTGCCTTCACTACTACTGCCGGATTCCAGACCGCCTCTACTCTCCTGTGTTCAGCGTACCTTCCCTCCGCTGCCTCCGCTACTCTGCCGGATTCCAGACAGCCTCAACTCTCCCGTGTTCATCATGTTTCCAGTTTTACTTACCACTGCTTCCTGAGTATTGCTCCGTTGATTACCGGTTACCTTCCGTGCGCTGCACCAACCTGATTACCGCTTCCATCCTCCAGTGGTCTCTCCTCCTGCCGGCGTTCAGCCGTTCAGGTATCCCTGCACGTCTCCTTGACAGCCTGCTCTCCTGAACTGCGGTATGCATACTTTCCATTGACTTTGCTATTGTATTGCATATCCGTCTGGACTGTGTTGTGTTCATCTCCGGAGTCTTCTATCTACTGAAGCTACTGTTACTATTGACTTTGTTTCCTATTACCTGGATCGCTATAGTGACTTTGTATACTTCAAGCAGCGCTTGTCAGTTAATATTGTATTGTGGATATCAGCGTGGGATCAAGTTCCATGTGCCCCGTATATCCTCTGCATTACATTCATCTCCTCGTGCCCCTCCTCACATATATATAGCAGTGGTACAACTTGCTGACGCAGACCACTGACTCCTGTTTCCCATTGGCACCAGTTTCAAGTATCCTCTCACATAAGCAGTGGTACAACTTGCTGTACGCAGACCACTGACTTCCCCGTTACC